>NW_017727838.1:198272-202018 GCF_001865875.1 Lupinus angustifolius | reverse complement strand
CTTGAATGATTAAAATCCAAACTTTTGTAAATTAAGAAGAAGTAGAAATTACATAACCTTGTTCAAAAGAAAATATTTAGGAGCATGAGCTATCCATCCAAGGATTGGATGCTTTTGAGTTCCAAATGAGAATACAAAATTGATTTTTGTATCTCATTTGCCTTCTCCTTTTCTCCTCTTGAATTCTAACTAAAAATTACAAAAACTTACTTAAAAATGAAAATTCTAAACTAAGAATTGAAGAAAGAATTCCTGTATGAGAGAATTCTGGCCTTCAAGTGTTTTTGAGAGGATTTTATGAAGAAATGTTGTATTACAATATGTTTTGCTCGAAGGATTTGGCCTCCTATTTCTAGGCCTCATGCCAGACCGCTGAGCTATAGAGCTGGACCGCTCAGCAGCTGACCAAACCCTTCAGCATGGGTTTTGTCCCTTGATGAAGTAGCTTAGTTATCTTTGTGTATGACACACCAAAGTTAGTTGTGGGCTATGAGACCTAGCTATCGTGAGCTACTTGAGGTGAGGTCATGGATGACATCATGGTTTGCTTAATGGTTAAGTCCAGTCTGGTAAGCACCGCCCAGCGCACCTGCTTCACCGCTGAGCTGCTTGTTCAGAAGCTTCTGACCGTGTTGACTGGGATGTGACTTGGTGCTTGCTGATCTGTCCAGGAGTCTGGTTCTCCGCTGAGCAGCTTGTTCAACAGTTTGGTCTTGTTCCAAGCTCGTGTCTGACCGTGTCAAGCATATTTCTGACCGTGCCAGGCCTAGTCTGGTGCTAGGCTGAGCGGCTAAGCAGGTCCGCTCGGCTGCCTGGTTGAGCAGTTTGGTCCAGGTCAAGCAGGTGGCCAGGTCAGGCAGGTGGCTAGGTCAGTAGAGCGGGGATTGTTCCACGCTCAACAGCCTGGTTGAGCACCTTGATTTTCTTGACTTTTGTGGCATTTTGACCATGAATCTTTTCTCTTATTTTCTTCATTTTATTTACTACAAAATACATAAAAAGGCAATACAAACACAAGTACCATAAAAAGGCCATACAAACACAAATATACCAAATTGTGATATTATATACAAAAAGTATTGTTTTAAGTTGGTTTTTCTCAATTATGCCTAAGATAAGTGCCATAAAAGTGTATGATTTTTAGGTATGTTAGGCACTTATCAAACTCCCCGCAACTTAGAACTTTGTTTGTCCTCAAACAAAAGGTGAAATTTATCCGAAAAATCAATTTGGCCAAGAAGTGATGATGATGATCAACATGATTTCAAAATGTATAAGCATGTCAAAAATAGATTTCAATGAGATTTTTCATGAATTGTGAATTTTGACACATAATGCTTCAAACAAGAATATAGAAGCTTTTTTTTATAAAGTGTTTCTTTGCACACAAGTTCAAAAATGGACCCAAATGGGGTAAGTGTTTCACTCAAAACTCAACTTGTTTGATTTGCAAGAATTTAATTTTGTTTTTCATCTTAACACTTACTTTGATTGCACAAAATTTTTAAGAATCACTAAGGTCTTATTTAGGTTGTAATGAGGCTTGGCTATCAAAGGAAATTGGTTTTTCAAGATATTTCAAAGATACTTTCAAAGTTAAAAGAGAGCAAAAATTAATTTTTCATTAAAAACATATACTCCTTTCAACGTTTTTCCATTTTTCCTTCCCTCATTCTTTTTCTTGACCTTTTTTGTGTACTTCTCTTTAATTTTCTCAATCTCTTTTCACTCTTTTTTTATTTTGGATCTTTTTCTTTACTTTTTGACTTGTAAAGAGATTGAGAAATTTTCCATGAACACTTTGTTACTTGGCCAACCTTTCCCCCCAACTTAATTTCTTCCATCAACCTTCCTTTTGAAAAATGCTCTCTTTTTACTTAGAAAAGTATAGGAGATTATTTTTGTTTTTCCATTTTGGGCTCAAGAATTGATTCTGAAAATACTTTTTTATTTTAAGGCTTAGAGGGCTTAACAAAGGATATTCCTATTTTTGGTTGGTCATTTTTGGTCAAGTGGCTCATTCTAATTGAAAGAACTTGCCTTGATCATATCCTATCAAATTGTGTGCAACCAAGTAAAGAAAGATTCAAACAAAATCAATTGTGCAAAATCAAAAAGTTTCTCACTAAGCTCCCCTAATTATTGTGTTTGGCTTACACTCCCTCACAAGGTTGGGATTCACACTTTTTAATACAAAAATATTTACAAAGATGTTGTTAAATAAAATTGATTTTCAATTTGCAAAACTTTTTCAAGTTATGACATTATGAGACTTTTTCACAAAAGTTTTAGCATACATCTCACTTTTCTCAATCAAAGCTTAATTTAAAGTATGTTTAACATTTCTAATCATGTGATTATGCTTCAAAAAATTTGTTTTAGCCATTTTGTTTTTGGTTTTGAAAATTGCATTTTTAAGAAACAAATTTACTTTTTACATATTTACACAATCTAGTAAAAAAAGAAATTTTTTAAATTACATCAAGTCTTGTCCCCCCTTTTTAAATGAAGGCTTGTCCTCAAGCCTTGAAAATTATTTTTGCCCTTTTGTTGATGTGATTTAAAATTTTTGTTTAACTTGTCTAAAAATACAAAAATACAAAAATTTAACATGACTAAAAAAAAACATTCTATTAAGGTTAATTGAAGACAACATAATTTAAAAACATAATTTGGAAATGACATAGATAAATTGCAACCAAATATGAAATTTTAAAATTTTTAGGGATACAAAACACCGAAAGGTCTTTTTCTCATTCTTCATCATTGTCCCTTTCTTCTTCTTCACTTGATTCTTGAGATCTCCCCTTGGGCCATTTTGTCATTGCTACAAATTCTTCATAGGATCCTCCCTTGAATTCTCGTTTCTTCCCAAAGATACTATGCAAACTCTTGTAGATGCCTTTAATCCCACGGTAGATTGCCTTTTGTTGTGAATGTTGCATTTGTTGTTCCTTCATTATGGCATCTACCTTAGAACTCATGTTCCTCCCAATTTCACTAGGTTGCTTTGGGTTTAGGTCACCAAATTTATTTTTAAGCTCAGATTGAGCTTGGGAAAAGGATTTTTCTTTGCAATGTTTGGTGACAAAAGCATGGTTGATTTCGGTTTTGAGGGCCATCATTTTGTTGTAAGGTTCAGGCACATTTTGAAATTTGCATAAGTCAGTGATAAAAGATGGAAGAATAATTGAAGGGATACCTTTGTTGATGCAATCCGGATATCTGAAACATGTAAGGAAGGCCATATGTTGGAGAGTATGAAGCTTGCCCATATTTGGGTTTGTTGAGTCATGCAAAATTTGAAAATGGGCCCAAACATGTTGAGCTCCAAGTCCTCCAAACATAGACTTTTCCTATCATACTCTTCTTCATAACTTTCTTCTTCACCCAAAGAGGACGCTTTGAGCTTTATTTGAAAATCGCACAGGTCATGATCATCACTTGTTGGCTTCCATGGGTTACCCAAGTATTCATTGATTACTTGCTTGCTATAAAAAACTTGAGTTCCATTTACCCAAGTGTAACGATTTCTCCTTGCCTCACTTGAAGTGATTGAGTTGGCAAAAAATTGTTTGACTACATCCAAAGACAAAAATTTCTTTGGTTGAGCAATTTTTTGCCACCCATAATTTTCTATGATGAAAAGAAAACCTCCAAAGTCATCATCACTCAAGTTAACAATTCTTTCCAAAGTTATAACATTTTTTAGTGTGATTTCTTTGAACTTTTCTTTAGCATCATTG
>NW_017727838.1:188414-198172 GCF_001865875.1 Lupinus angustifolius | reverse complement strand
TGATGAAAGTGAAGAGAGACTTTGAAATTTTTGAGAGAAAGAGCTTTTGAGTTAAGGAGAAAATTTTGCTTGATGCTTATGTTTCAAGAATGGGTGTTTATATAGGAGTTGGAAGTCCTTGGTCAAGGTTCTTGGTCAAGAATTTCGGTCAAAAATTTAAGAAAAACTCCTCTTTTGAGGATTTTTTTGTTTCCAAGGTACTGGCCTGGTTAGACCAGCGCCGAGCGCATGGTCCCCCACGCTGAGCGCATGTTTCCCCACGTTGAGCTGTGGGTCAGTGGTCCAGACTTGACCGAGTAATGAGCTTTGACCAAGACTTTGACTATATTTTGGGCCCCTTCTCCTTTTATCCTCGTGAATTCTAACTAAAAATTACAAAAAGTTAATTGAAAATGAAAATTCTAAACTAAGAAATGAAGAAAGAATTCCTAGATGAGAGAATTCTGGTCTTCAAGTCTTTTTGAGAGGATTTTATGAAGAAATAGTGTATTACAATCTGTTTTGCTCGAAGGAATTGGCCTCCTATTTATAGGCCTCATGCCACACCGCTGAGCTACTGAGCTGGACCGCTCAGCAGTTGACCAAACCCTTCAGCATGGGTTTGGTCCATTGACCAAGTAGCTTAGTTACCTTTGTGTATGGCTCACCAAAGCTAGTTGTGGGATATGAGACCTAGCTATTGTGAGCTACTTCTGAAAATCCTATGGTGGGATACTTGAGGTGAGGTCATGGATGACTTCATGGTTTGCTTGATGGTTAAGTCAAGTCTGGTAAGCACCGCCCAGCGCACCTACTTCACCGCTGAGCTGCTTGCTCAGCAGCTTCTGACCATGTTGACTGAGACGTGACTTGGTACTTGCTGATCTGGCTAGGAGTCTGGTTCACCGCTGAGCAGCTTGGTTGGACCGCTGAGTAGCTTGTTCAGCAGCTTGGTCTTGTGCCAAACTCGTGTCTGACCGTGTCAAGCATATTTCTGACTATGCCAGGCCTAGTCTAGTGCTAGGCTAAGCGGCTAAGCAGGCCCGCTCAGCTGCCTGGTTGAGCATTTGGTCCAGGTGAGGCAGGTGGCCAGGTCAGCTCAGCGGGGCTTGTTCCACGTTCCACTGCCTGGTGGAGCACCTTGATTTTCTTGACTTTTGTTGCTTTTTGACCATGAATCTTTTCTCTTCTTTTCTTCATTTCATCTCCTACAAAATACATAAAAAGGCAAAACAAACACAAATATACCAAATTGTGATATTTTATACAAAAAGTATTGTTTTAAGTTGGTTTTTCTCAATTATGCTTAAGATATGTGCCATAAAAGTGTATGATTTTTAGGTATGTTTGGCACTTATCAGACAGCGTAAAACTTTATTAGTGAGTTCGCCTCTGGTAAACACTTAATCTAGAGCAATAAGATGATTAATAATGTGAGTGAGTCGTTTTTGCATGTCGTTTTGAATGTCGCCAATCGATTCACTCGGTAGCATACGAAATAGATCGTATTTATGAGTTAGCGCGTTTAGCCGGGCGCGCTTGACTTTGCTATTGCCCTCGTGAGTCACTTGTAAAGTGTCCCACATTTCCTTGGCACTTTGACATTGAGACACCCGGAAGAATTCATCGTAAGATAGGGCCGAGGTAATTATATTTTTGGCGCAAAGGTTGAATTGGACCTTCTTGTGCTCCTCATCAGTCCATAAGCTTTTGGGCTTTTCTTTCGGTTCACCATCCACTAAGTGAATTGGGACGAAAGGGCCACTGATTACGGATTCCCAAATATCCGAAGCAATGGCCTCTATGAAAATCTTCATTCGGACTTTCTAGTAGGCGTAACCCTCGCCACTGAAAACGGGAGGGTGGTTAATGAATGTGCCATCACCGCCAAAGGGGTTGGTGGAACCCATTTAAATTCCCTAAGGATCACACAGATACGGTTGAGCTAGCGTGTCGTACTAGCTCTGATACCACTTGTTAGGTATTAGTGGCCTAGGAACACCTAGAAGGGGGGGTTGAATAGGTGTAGTGGTTATCAATTACCGCTTCTTGCACCAAAACCCAATTTCTGGGAACAGCCCAGTTAATCGATTAACACCTAGTCTTAATCGATTAACACATGAACAGAACAGAATAATCAGAGAGGTAGATTGCACAATTATTTAAAAACAATTGAATAGAGATAAAACAGATATTTTTATGCACTATTACGAAGCATAGGGAAGTGAACTAATATGCAAAATATCAGCTATAAATTCAAATTGAAACAACAAGAAAATTAAAGAAGATTCAGGTAGAGAAAAGCGTGCGAAGGTGGATTTTTATCCTGGTTCATTTTTTGTCCACTGCAAACTACATCCAGGCCTCCCCTTCTGATATTGGGAGATTTTATTCTTCACAATATTGATTAAATGTATGAATACACACACCAATTCAATTACAAGAACATAGTACGCTTCTTTCATGAAATCTAGGACCCCTAAGCCCTTGGTTTGACTCTACCATTCGCTTGAGGAAACCTTTCTCGCGAAACAACCCAACCAAGATTCTTGTCCTCAAATCAAGACCTCCAAGTCTTGGTGAAGAATCCCAATCTCTATGGTGGTACGACACCTAGAGATCAATCCAGAAAGACACAAAAACAGATTAAAACAGCAAGGTATTATAAGCACAATAATGCTTGAAATATTACAAGTAAAAGACCGTAAGACTAACCCACTCATTAATCACTCAAGCCATCAAGAACATGTCAGTTAATCAAAAACAGAAATCAAAGCATCTCTCTATCAATCTTTACAAATAATGCATGAACATGTGAGCAAGATAAGAATGAGCATATGAAAGTGTAAAACAATATGCAAAACCAGAAATCAATTCAACATGATAACTCTCTTCTCATACATGCAACTCTCTTACAAAAACAGTAAAAACAAAATGAAATATGCTCTCTAAAATCAGCCCTATACAATGGAATGCAATGCTACAGTTTTCTGGAAGCTGCCTCTATTTATAGTAAGCAGTTTTGACAGTTGGGTTCGTTGCAAACAGTTAAACAGTTAAAACAGAAATCAGTTATAACAAATAACATACTTGTTAATCGATTAAGACTACCCGTTAATCGATTAATAAGGTTACCCGTTAATTGATTAACCAGTGCAATAGAATGAAACAGAAAACAGTTGTAACAGAAACACTGATTTAATAGAAAAGCAGTTGAGTTAATCGATTAAGTCACCACATTAATCGATTAACTGGCACATTAACATACATGGTTCAAAAGGTAAACTTCTCATATGTTATGCACATCTTATATACATGTTCTAGCAATTATGTTATGCCTAATATGCACATATAGCATGTATGATTGATGCCTGAACATACAATTAACTAGATGATATGTATCATGGATATGATATAACAATTAAGATGGCTTGAGAGACTTGCACCTAGGTTCACCTCACCTATACTCACTTACTACGGCACACATCCCAGACTACTTAGAATAATGACTCTATTTTATTTCCTAGTCTAGATATGACCAAATGAGCATTAGGCATGTTGATTGTTGAGCCATCTTCAAGCTTTAATAGAACCTTGTCTTCATCAAAACATAGGCAAAACATTGCTAGTGCTATCCTTGACACTTTGCACTTTCATGGAGCTCCTAAAAAACAAAGAAGAAAAATACCAAAAAACAAATAATGCTAAATCATGTAATAAATAAAAAATAATTTTTATGCATTCATTCATACATTCAGAAATATATAATTCAAACATTCACCCATTCATGCATACATATATTAAAAAAAATACACAATTCAAACATTCATCCATTTGAAAAGTAAAAAGTATATCATCCATACATTCATCAACCTAAAAACATCGTTCATATATTCATATACTTATTCATTTATGCATCCATTCATAAAAAATAGCATTCAAGCATTGCATTTCATGCATTATCATAGCATATATTCTAATTCTCTATCTCATCGTATCACTTCATTTATTGCTTTAAATATTCTTATTTATTATTACAATAAAGTTGTCTCATTCATTCCGAAACATATCATGTGATCATTCCATTCATGCATTACGAAACATGTGTCACAAATTACATTTTTTAGAAACTCCCATGCATTTTAGAAAAAAAAATACATGCATTCCTTAGCTACATATCAAGCAACATAAGCATAAAATGTACATTCTTATATCATTCTTACATCCAAAAATAAATCAAGTGTATCCTCATATGCATGTCATGCATTTTTAAGTAGCATATGCTCAAGGTTAGCATTACTTGTATTTCATACATGATTTAAATCATAGATTTCATTTTAATACATGTAAAATGGATTAAGAAAATAAATATGTCCATTTCATGCATACAAAATCTGTAATGCCCCGAAAGTTACTCCAACAATATTGTCCAAAAATGGGTAAAAACAATTTGTAATGTAAAACTCTTCCCTTTACATTTGACTCCTTTTTGGGACATCACGTAAAGTAACTTAAATTGCGGAAAAGACAACGGTCGTTACCTAATGGTAACCAAAAACCACTTAATATATCGTGGAATAATTCTTTATTGGAAATAACTGAAAATGTTTATACAAAAACAAAGCAGAATCAATCCTTGTCCAAACTGAAAATATACACAATAGACTGATTTATTCAAAGCATCAAGAGTACCCTACACTAATACCCGCCTCAAGGGCAACTAGAAATGTGAAGTGACTAGCTCCAGTGTTAGTAGGTGTGCTAGGACACTCGCTAGGGTCCTCCTTCGTCTCAGAATCGGAGGAGAGCTCCACCACCTCAATGAAGTCCTCTATATAGACTAACTCGACACAGTCGTCCTCTTCGGCTTCCAGCTCCTCCTCTTCAGCCTCCATCTTCTCTTGCAGGTCATTGGACACACCCTATGACTTATTTCCCACTCCCGCATCTACCTAGAGATCGGGCATCGTCCGTCGAGCAGTTCTCCTTCCTCTTGGAGAATTGAGATCGTCGTCCCAACTCCGTCTCCTAGTAGATAGTCCCGCAGCAGTGGGTCCGTGAGGAATCACAGCCTGAATAGATGGGGCAACATGCCGCAAATCTCCGACCAGGTAAAGTGAAAGAAGCCTCCAAGTCTGCATGGTGTGAAGGGAAGTGCATCGTAGAGCCATCACAAACCATCTCCACCTCTAAGGCATAAGGGCCTGTGTAGGTGTATCAGTGTCTATTACTACTCCATGTCCCCTTCTGGGGCATCAAAAATCGGTAGCTCCGAATCCTCGTGGTACGGTCCATCTGAAAAAGAACGCGAACCAAAGACAAGCAAAAAGAAAAGAAAAGAAAAGGGAGTAAGACATCTAGTGAATATTATTCATTGACAGTGTGGAATTACATGGAATATCACATCTAGACAAACACATATAATATACACAATATAGATCACAGATATAATGCACAATGATGAATGATGTTATAACTTGGATCACGAGGATCAATATCCATGGTCTCAATGTATGAAAGTTATGCTTATTTCATCCATCCTTACACCAATATCCTCCCAATATACTATTCAGAAATAATCAAGAGTATAGGTCCCAGAACAAGCTGATTTGAACACACCAAAAATTATTCCTCACAAGGATATATGATCGGTCGGTTCTGAAGAACTGTCCATTTCAGGATGGTGCCATATCAAACACTTTATGGGCATCACTCTCATTGATCCTGATTGCAAAGAGAGGTTATTAGAGATTGTCTAGTTTACGCTATGAGAATTGTCTGATCCAACAGAATACCTCATCCCAGGAATACAAGGGACTCGTCTCACCTAGACTCTCCCTCAAGACTTTACTCACGAATCACCACCATCGTCGTCTCTCTCAATATCACGAGGCTCGTTCGTCTCTCGTACTACTTCGTTATTTGTAATGAGTATGCACACTAACTGAGGTTAGCCGATTAAATCTTTTAATCATTATTTTAAAGCGATTGACCCATCCTAAGACATCTCCCAAAATAATGCTTCTTGTGGGAACCAATCTTACATTATCACGTAAAATAAGAATAACATCCCTACCACTATGAACCATCGCTCAATTACCCTGGACGGCCACATGGCCTAGCCTCTTACGGTCAAACGACCTCACTGCATGGTATCATGTAATCCTTTTTAGGCATCGCCTTACTCATGACATCATCATCAGAATCTTTGCCTACATAAGGTGCAAGAACAAAAGTAATAGTATAAGTTTGTTGGTTTGGGCATCGGGCTCTTCGTTCGAGCCACGATCACTTCCAATTATTAAATATACTTCTCACCCAAGCTTGGGTTATTCTCTAAGCAATCAACCAATCAAAAGCAATCAAAACATTACATGTTCTTGCTCAAGCGAGAGATTGTTGCTCAAGCGATAATTTCACAAAGCAGACTCAATTCCCTGCATGGCTCTTGCTCAAGCGAGATGACTGTCTCTCAAGCGAAAAATCCACCAAAAACTTGTCAAAATCACCCTCTAGGTCTCGCCCAGTGAGATATTGTCGCTCGGGCGACCAGAATTGCCCAGAACAGGCGAAAACCCTATCTGACCCTCGCCTAGGTGAGAACCACTCGCTCAAGCAAGGCTGGCTCGCCTAGATGAAAATTGGGGACCAGGGCTACTGTTTCTTCCTCACCCAAGAGAAGGAGCCTCACCCACGTGTGGGGGTGCAGAAGCCTGGACTACTTCCTCGCCCTTTTGGGCCACCAGATCGAAAATCTCTATTGTTTTCGATCCCTACACGTTTTAGTTTCTCGGGTGGTGTTCCTTCATGGATAACTACCATAATACTGGATATTTAATCTATCTTAGTGCATACAGCTTAAGAAATCATCTACACTTAATCCAGACATACAATCATTTGGTTAAGTATGAGTTTCTAAAAAAAAAAAGAAATATAGCTCCCAACTTTTGAGGTAGTTGGGAGATCTAGGTGTCATATTCTAACACCACTATGTCACGATGTATTCTCCCCCACCTTAGATTGTAGCGTGGTTGATCTCCTTTACGTGAATGCATAGTTTGTCTGACTTCGAAAGCCTCGAAACTAAAAACAAAAACCAAAACAACCCTATGAACAACAATATTTCATGGTTTAAAAACAACGATTTCTAAATTCACGAAGACCCATTTTTCGAGTTCTTGAGTAAAACAAGAGTTAGGGAGATTATTATAATTTTTCTACGGTTCAAAACGTTCACAACATGCGTATAAACATCATACTAAAATTTCGTAAACAACTAACAGTTAGATTTCTAAGAGATTAAGAACGAAGAAATAAGAACTTAACCTTGGAGTTCTTGAGAAAATCAGAATGACGAAGAAAGAAGAGTGATGCTAAGGGTTTTCTAACTAGAGGGGTCTTTTAAGTACAATGAATCAGATTTAGGGAGGGGCAAACCAAAGGTTTTCAAAGAATAAATGGGGCAATGTGTAGATGAAGGGTTGAAGGGATTTTGTTTAAAAGATGATTATTTTTGCTTGCTTGACAAGCAAGGTTCACTCGTGAAAGTGAAGTGACATCTTCAGTGAAATATTCGCACTTAAATCATGCCCGAGTATTATTGGCTAATACTCAGGTGGATACTAAAAATCTTCTTATTTCGGTTTACGGTTAGAATTTCGAACATAGAATTCAAAGTGAAAAATATTAGAAATGTGTCATTGACAAACTTGATGTCTATCTTGACTCGAAATAATTTCAAAGCCAATTGCGTAATCATAATTTGATTTCGTGCTACAAAACTCAAAAGCACGTTATCGGACCGAATTCAGGCGAATTTGGTCCTGACAGCAGTCCAAAAACTTTCCATCACATAAAATTACAATAATTTACCATAAAATAGGAATTCAGAAAAAATGACTAACACTCAACTACGGCTTCGCCTAAATCATTACCGATTAATTTCTAAAATTATTGTTTGTTAACAATCATGATTGAACATGAAGCAATCCAAGAAGATAGAGAGAATCTCAAATTGTGATTAGCTACATGAGCTAAATATGTTGCACATGATAATGCAATGTCTCCTACCCCTGCTCAATTGAGGATCAATTTGAAAAGTTATCCTCATTTGAAGACTGTTAAGGTCAATCATTCTTGCATCTGCTTATGTTCCCATGAATAAAGGTTTATTTTCAAATTGGTATTTTTTTAAAAGTACATATTAATATATTGATCATGCAAATTTAAATCCGATATTACATCTCATATTTACCCAATAATACAACAAAAGAAACTCATGTAAATTAATACATGCATTAATATGAGATATTTAATTCAAAAATAAAATAGAGGATGACGCAAATATAAGACTAAAAATGATGTATTTTTTCACGCAAATTTTTATAACAACATAAGGGTTCTTTGTAATTCCCAAACACTAATAAGATATCTTTAGTTACACCATTTGAGTCTAGACGTTATGGAATTAGATTGTTTTTGAATAACCCACAATATGTCAATAGCCCAAGGAGGGTATTTTTCAACCGTTTTTCTTGACATTCAATTATTAAAGAATAAGAGAACATGTGATTGAAAGATAAGAGAACATTCTTAGCTTAAAGTGAAAAAATAGTGAAAATTATACAGAAAAAGCCAAGTAAGAGTTGTTAATTAATATCTCATGAAATATTTATGACAAAGACAAATGCAATATTAATGAGGGAAAAAGGAAATGTTCATAAAAATATTTTCGCTTTAATCTTAGGTCATTTTTACCACAACCCATGAGAAATACATATTTTTAGCCTTATATTATTTCCTTTGAAACCCTTAGCGAGGTCATAGTACAAACCTGGAAAGACCTTATCGAAGACTTATTTTCCTAAGATTCATATCAGAGCATAAAAGTATTGCCTCCACTAAACTCATAAAATTTTGATAAAAATATCTCATCTTTAACGCATAAGATTAATGTCCATTCTCTCCAATCATTTCCATCACTACAACTTCAACACTATCTCGATGTTATCACCATTATCATCACCCCCACTTTAGCACTCTATTGAAAGCGTTATTCAGTGGTTATTTTAGTTGGGAGTTTTCTTCTCTCAACAAATCGTCCTGACAGAAGTGTCAATTTGTTGAAAGATTAATACTCTCATTTTCGTTATGTCCTTTTGTAAGTAAGAGAACTCAGTTTTATTCTTTGTTCGCCATCTCGGCTTTGTTGAAATAAATTCCAACGTCGGTATAATGGTTTCAAGATTATTCCAGTTACAACTTACTTTCTTAGTAATCATGTGAATAAGTCATTCCTTCTTTTCCCCATCTCGGCTTTGTTAGAATAAATTCTAACACCGGTATAATGGTATCGAAGCAATTACCTATTACATAATTATTAAGTACCTTTGAATACTATCTCGATTTTTTGGATTAAATTCCAACATCGGTTTAATGGTATTCTAATATATAAAAGTGATGAATAGTTAGTTGTTAGATACAAATAAATAAATAAATAAAGAACAAAAGAATAATAAATTTAGTGACTTTTTATTTATTTACTCCCTTTCAGGTTCATTTTATTAACAAACCAAACTTCTCCATGAATGAAGGTTTGTATTAATGAATAAATAAAATGCGGAAAGTAAATAAAAATAAATAAAAGTTAGTAAGTTAGTTTCATCACTTTTGTATATTAAAAGGTGTTTTCAAAAAATAAATTTATTGATAACACTTTACTATTTTACAATTTACACCTCTTTCAAGATTCAATTCTAGTATAGTATAGGGTTATGTCG
>NW_017727838.1:166333-188314 GCF_001865875.1 Lupinus angustifolius | reverse complement strand
GCATGTTTAAGCCGCTCAGCTGACTGGTTCCACGCTCAGCTGCCTGTTTCAGCAACTTAGCTGGCCTGGCCTGGTGCTTGGTGCTGGCTGACCTGGCCTCGTGCTTGGTGCCTGGCTGACCTGGCCTGGTGCTTGGTGCCTGGCTGACCTGGCCTGGTGCATGGTGCTTGGCTGACCTGGCCTGTTGCTTGGTGCCTAGCTGACCTGGCCTGGTGATTGGTGCCTGGCTGACCTGGCCTAGTGCTTGGTGCTTGGCTTGGCTGGACAGCTTTGTGCTTGATTTCTTCATGGTGAAGTAACCTTTTTTCCTTTGGTTTGTTACTTGATTTTTGTTGGTTGCTTGGCACTTTTGGGCTGTTTTTTTAAGTTAAGGTAAGCATTTGATTTTAGGGAAAGATAGGCTATGAGAGATACAAGAAATGGTAGAGAATGGTTCTCAATTTATACTCTTTTTGGGAATGACGTTTATATTACATCTTATCTTATTAAGTCACCTTTTTGTGCTTTAGACTAAATGCATGTATCTAGAAAAAATTCATTAATTATTTCATTCTTATCTTTGTTTGAATGACAGAATAGTTTTATAAGGTTAAATGAATGTAAATATATACTCATATTATAGGTATATATGTAAAGCATGAAATTCATGTGTTCATCGTACATAAATAAAATAATTCGAAATTGGTAAGATTTTTGTATATTAATGATAAATCAAAGAAAGCATTGCTACATTATATGAATTCCTTTTGTCAATAGATACAACAATTGATGATAGTGATTAAAAAAACAATAAAATAATTTGGTAACAATTAACTTTTGTTAATCAAAATTAGTGATGCACCAAAAAGATATATGATCATCAAAGGAGAAGTGAAATAATTTTGATTATGAGTTGAATACGTAATTTTCTCGCGTAAGCTCTTAAGGAATAATTAGGCCCTTATTTTTATCTTCTACTTATTCTACATAATTGTTTTGCCATTCCTTAAATTTGTTTGCTACTTTCTATCTATATTTGTACGATCTTATAATATCTTATATTATATTATAATAACTAATAGGCGTTAGTCTCATAGTGTAAAATCCAATTGGATCCCATAGGTTAATGGTTTAATTACTGGGAACAACAGTTGTTGAGAGGGGCATCTATGATTAGTTCATTACCCAAAAAGTGAGGAGAGACCCTTAGTAATATCAAATATTATATTATATTATGAGTTTAAAATATGTACACCGTTAGTGTAAATTTTAGAGGGAGCCTTAGAGGCTTGCCTATATATGTAATGCTTCATGCTTTGAAATAAACACATTGAGTCGAAACTAAATTCTATTCCTTTGTGAATCCAAGAGGATTATATCCTTGTGAGAGTATTCTCCAAACCTTCTTGGTTGAACCAAGATTAGAAGTTCTTATCAAGAACCAAGTACTTGTTGCGAGCATCACTTTGGCTTATCAAACAACAAAATTGTTTGTGGCGCCCCACCTCATATCTTTTCCATCTTCTTTTATCCAAACACAAGTTATTTCCGCTGCATAAACTCAGGCTTAACTCAATTGTGAGCCTAGGCCATACACCAACCAAGATAGATCGTTTCAAGAGCCTTTTACCCAAGAGGTTCACATCAAGAGGGCTCCATACAGACATGACTTCTTTTTAAGTCGTCTGAACGATAACTCTCATATATACAAGAGCCTAATGGCATGTTTGCCATCAAGAAGTTGTAAAGGTAAATAACTATATGAAATTCTTGAAAGTAATAAAAGTAAGGAATTGCTTAGTTAAATGCGAGGCCCAAGGGTGTGATATTATGCCCACGCAGTGAGATCGTTTGACCAGAAGAGGCTTGGCTAGAGGAGCCGTCCAGGATGATTTAGCGATGGTTCGCAGTGGTGTTGAGAAGTATTATGTTGTGCCAATGCAGGGAGATTGTCTGACCGTAAGAGGCTTGGCTTGAGAGCCGTCCAGGATAATTCAAAGATGGTTCGTAGTGGTGCCGAAATTATTCTCTTTATGTTTATATGTTAAGATCGGGACACACTAGAAGCATTCCCGATGGGAGATGTCTTACGATGGGAAGATCACTAGAAAAGATGGATTAAAAGACATAATTTGCTAATTTCAATTAGGGTGCATATCCAAGGTAAAAAATGAAGTAGTGGAGAGGAAATGTAGGGAGACAAATGAGCCCCGAGATGTTGAGAGGGACGGCGTTGATGGCGGTGATTCGTAACGAAAGTCTTGAGGGAGAGTCTACGTGAGCAAGTCCCATGTATTCCTGAATGAGGTATTCTGATGTATCGGATAATGCTCACGGCGCAAACTAGATGATCTCTGACAACCCCTCTTTGCAATTAGGATCGATGAGAGGGATGCCTAGAAAGTGTTTGAGATGACACAGTCCTGAAATGGACAATTCCGTTGGAATAGATTGGTCATATATCCTTGCGAGGAATAATTTTGGTGCGATCCAATCGGCTTTTTATGGGAACTGTACTCTTGGTTATATCTGAATAGTTATTGGGATGATAAGGGAGTAAGGATGGTGGACTCATGCGTCGCATTGCATACATGATATTCATCGATATTGATTCTAAATTCTCGAGTTTTATACTTCATTCATTATTATTATATGCTTGTATGATCACATGATATATTTGTACTCGTGTGTTGTCTTGGTGTATTTTTCCGTGTAATTCCACGACATCGATGACAAGTTTTTCATAGATGTTTTACTCTCTCTCTTTTCTTCTGGTGTATTTCTACACATGTTTAGATGGACCCATCAGCACCGATCTGAGGTTATCGCTTCAATATGTCCCAGGAGGGGACATGGAGTGTTGAGGGTAATCGACACACTTACGCAGCTCCTTGCAACCTGGAGCTGGATTGGGTAAGCATTTCGGGAGGCATCATTCACTTTGCCCGACCGAAGACCTGCAACCCCTAGACTTTCTGTACCGGCTGATGCTCGAGGCGTACCAGAAGTTGTTAGGACCTGGCCCCAAACAGGATTCTCATCATCAGGATCGGTGCCAAGAGAGACAAAAAGGGCCATGCCAAGGGGGTACACCCCGGACCCCTCGATGGATTGGGGAGCGAATGAAGTGGAGGAGGAAGACAATGACAACTGTGTAGAGCTAATATGCATAGTAGATTAAGTTTAGGTCATTGAGATCTCTTCTGACTCGGAGGTGGCGAAAGACCCTTGTGAGGATGACGTTACATGCTTTCTTGTGTGACTTTGTGTGATTGTTTGGTTGTTTGATTGTTTATGATCTTCGTTTGAAGATGTAAATGTTATGAACTTATGATTAGAGGATTAACTTATTCAAATCTGATGCACTCAGATTTCAAATGGCTGGACATGGAAATACAAACTTGGACTTCATGGCTGCAATGACGGCGGCTATTCAAAGTGTGAATGCTAACTTGCATCAACGTCAACAACAACAACAACCCCAAGGACCTGCACTGTACAGGGGTTTGGACGAGTTCTGTCGTCGAAACCCACCTAAGTTTGAAGGGGGGTTTGCCTGAGATGCTGCTACCAACTGGATCCAAGAGTTGGAGAGGATTTTCCGGGCACTGATGTGCACCAAGGAGAAGAAGGTCACCTATGTGACCTACATTCTGGCTAAAGAGGCTGAGAACTGGTGGGAGTTCACTCAACGCTAGATGGAGCATGAAAAAAAGTTGTCAACTGGACAACTTTCAAGGATAAGTTTCAACACAAATACTTTCTAGAGGACGTGAAGACTAAGAAAGAAATGGAATTCCTGCATCTGCAGTAGGGGAACATGTCGGTTGGGGAGTATGCTGCTGTGTTTGAGGATTTGGCAAGCTATGCCACACATTACAATCAAGTGAGTAATAAAAGGTCCAAGTGTGCCAAGTTTGAAGAAGGATTGACGCACAACTTGAAGGTGATGTTTGCTCACCAACAAATACAAGATTTTCCAACTCTGGTCAACAAATGCAGAATCTATGAGGAGAGTATGAAGGCAAGGAATGCCGCACTCAAGAATGTTATTCCTCAGGGAAATTCTTATGGACCGCAGAGGAATTTGGGTCAGAATCGTGGAAGGGGAAAGCCTTTCCACCACAACAAGAAATCATATGGATTTCCATCTAGTTTTCAAGCTGGGAACTCCAGCAACAACTCACCACCTTGGTGCTCGAAGGGCAAGGGAAAGCATTTCGGTGCCAACTGCCCTATTTGCTATCACTGCAACCAATAGGGACACATCAAGCCGGTGTGCCCTAAGCTGAAGAAGGCAGGAGTGAATGTTGTTCGGGCGGCTAGACCTCAGGCTAAAGGTGGGGTATTCACCTTGAGCGGAGCTCATATCATGGAGGATGAAGATCTCATTCAAGGTACATGTCTTGTTAGTGAGATTTCCTTATCTGTATTGTTTGATTCGGGTGCGACCCATTCATTTATATCCCATGATGTTGTTAACCGATTAGAATTGCCTATAGTTCCCTTACCATATGATCTAGTTGTGTCAACACGCACAAACGAACCTATCATAGTCTCAACTGTATGTTCACAATGCCCCATAGTATTAGATAACAGAACTTTCCTAGTAGACCTGATATGTATACCTTTATCCCAATTAGATATCATCTTAGGAATGGACTGGCTATCCAATAACCATGTTCTCTTGAACTATTTTAACAAAACGGTAGTCTTTAGAAACCCTAAAGACCCAATAGAACCTCGTTATGAAACCAAAAGCACAAATGCCAATTTCATGGATTACATGAACCGGATTTTTCATCCATACCTCGAGACGTTTGTAGTCGTGTTTATTGATGATATCCTGATTTATTCAAAGAATCAAGACGAACATGCCGAACATCTACGAGTGGTATTGCAGATTTTGAAGGATAATCAACTCTTTGCCAAACTTTCAAAAGTGTTAGTTTTGGCTAGAATCGGTAAATTTTCTCCGTCATGTAATCTCGAAAGGAGGAATTGTCGTGGATCCTGCGAAAGTGGAGACGTTAATGGAATGGAATTCTCCGAAGTTGGTGACGGAGATCAGAACCTTTCTCGGATTAGCGGGGTGCTATAGGAAATTCATTGAAGGATTTTCAAAGTTAGTCTGTCCGCTAATTACACTAACGAGGAAGGACAAACCCTTTGTATGGATGATGGAGTGCAAATCAAGTTTTCAAGAGTTGAAGGAGAGGTTGACCACAACGCGTGTATTAGTCTTGCCAAGATCCCAACGAAAACTACAACATGTATTATGATGTGTCGAAGCAAGAATTAGGTTGCATGTTGATGCAACAAAGGAAAGTTGTTGCTTATGCGTCAAGGTAGTTAAAGACACATGAGCTGAACTACCCAATGCACGATCTGGAACTACCTACAATCGTGTTTTCCCTCAAGGTGTGGACTCACCATCTATATGGTGTGAGATTCGAAGTTTTCAGCAACCACAAGAGTCTGAAGTACCTGTTTGACTAGAAGGAATTAAACATGAGACAAAGACGATGGATGGAATTCCTCAAGGACTACGATTTTGATCTTCAGTACCACCTTGGAAAAGCTAACGTGGTGGCTGATGCATTGAGTAGGACGTCTTTGCGCATTTCAACCATGATGGTGAGAGAAATGAAGCTGATGGAGGAGTTCAGGGATTTGAATTTAGCGGTTCAAGTAGGACCTAAAAGTTTGATTTTAGGTATGCTTACCGTAACAAATGAGTTTTTGGAACAACTGAAGGGAGTCTTGTTGGCTGAAGGGAAAGCTCCGAAATTTCAAGTAGGAACTGATGGAGTACTCAAATGCAAGATCGAGTCTACGTGCCAAGAGATCCCGATTTAAGAATTGAAATCTTGGATGAAGCTCATAAAAGCAAGCAAAGTATTCATCTAGGAGCTACCAAGATGTATCAAGACCTGAAGAAGATGTTTTGGTGGTCTAGTATCAAGAAAGATGTAGTGGAGTATGTCTCCCATTGCTCAGTGTGCCAGAAAGTAAAAATTGAGCACAGGCGACCCGGTGGAGAATTTTCAATGGACTTCGTGAGCGGTTTTTCACAAACTCGGAAGGGTTATGACGCTGTTTCATTAATTGTGGATCGTTTGATGAAGACGGCTCACTTTATACCAATCAACATAAAGTACTCTTTCGAGAGACTGGCGGAGTTGTACATTAAAGAAATAGTCTAATTGCATGGTATTCCTACAAATATCATCTCGGATAGAGACCTGCGCTACACCTTGAAGTTTTGGAATGGTTTACAAACAACTTTGGGAACCAAGTTGAGTATGAGTTCAGCATACCATCCGTAGATTGATGGTCAATCGGAAAGGACTATTCAATCATTGGAGGATCTTGTCAAAGCTTGCGTATTGGAGAAATCAGGAAGTTGGGCTGACTATCTACATTTAATCAAGTTCAGCTAAAACAATAGTTTTCACTCTAGTATCGGCATGGCGCCATATGAAGGTCTCTGTGGCAGAAATTGTAGAACACCCCTATGTTGGATTGAGGCATGAGAGAATCTAGTATTAGGACCCGATGTAGTTCAACACACGACAAAGAAAATAAGGATGATAAGGGAAAACATGAAGACGGGACAGAGTAGACAAAAGAGTTATTATGATAGAAGAAGGACCCCCTTGAGTTTTGAAGAAGGAGATCATGTATTTATGAGGGTGGCTCCAACAACTGCCATTGGCAGAGTGCTGAAATCCCGTAAGCTTACCCCTAGGTTCATAGGATCATACAAAATCATTAAAAAAATCAGACCAGTAGCTTATCAAATAGCCTTGCCACCTTTGTTGTCAATCCTACATAATGTCTTCGATGTGTCTCAACTCAGAAAATACATTAGTGACTCGTCGCATGTTATTGAACCCGACTCAATTCAGTTAAAGGATAATCTCACTTTCAAGACTTTTCCATTAAGAATTGTCGATCGGAGTGTGAAGACTCTGCGAGGAAAAGTTGCTGTTGAAAATGTTTCATTTTTAGAAAGTATTATGTTTTAAAAGTGGTGTAGCATATTTTAATCTTTGATTTCCAAGTTAAAATAATGATTTGTGATAAAAGATGAGTTATTAAAGTCTTGACTTCATAAACTTATAGTGTTATGAAGTTTTGGATATTAAAGTAGTAGAAAGTCGTACCTTAGGATTTATTTTCATAACTATGAAATTAACACTTACTAACCTTTGAGGTTTTTCCTACAAAATTAGGAGGTCCTAAGATGTTCATAAAAAATTGTTGTATTTATTTTAGTTGACATACTTTAAATTGGTAAGAATAACTAAAAGATGTTTAGTGTAAAATATTAAATTAAGAATCATTCCTTTTCATGACTACGAAAATAACACTTACTAACCCTTGAGGTTTTTACCTAAAAAATTAGGACGTGTTAAGATGTTCATGAAAATTTCTTTTAGTAGTATACTTGAAATAATGAGATTTACCTAAAAGTCTTGACTTTATAAACTTAAAGTGTTATGAAGTCTTAGATGGTAAAATGATTTAAAAATGTTGAATCTTAGTTAAGTGAACTTACTTTAAAATGGCAAGATTTACTTTAAAAGTATTGATTTAAAAGTAATGATTTTGTTTAAATTGACTTACTTTAAAAATGATAAGTCTAGCTTAATGATCTTATTTTCAAGGTTAGTTTTACTACAAAAAATAAGATTTATGAAATATCGGAAAAATGTAATGAGGTGGGAATACATGTCTAGAAAGGTCCTCTCTAAGGAAAGACTTGGTATTTAAGGGTGTCTTTATGATCCACCTCTCTTTCCTGGGAACTAGCCTGGTGTATATCCACAGATTACAAAATAATTCCGGTATAAGTTTTAGTGAAAATCTTACTTTAAAAAGTTTTATTTGATTGTAAGACTTTCAATGACAAATGATGATTCAATGATATTCAACATTGAATCGGATGGACGAAAGAAATTAAATTTATTTTAATTCGGAAGTTTTATCTTCGCGTAAAAAGTTATTTCGTAAGTATAATAATTATCGCCATTTAACTAGTTAACGTTATTTTGGCATGAGGACGAGTTTGAGAGGAGATCGGATCAAGTAAGCTCACCTATAAACAGAGAACCTAGCGACCGAGACAAAGGCACACTTACGCAGGTCCTTGCGACCTGGGTCTGGACTGGGTAAGCAATGGCTCAGTTTTGCATCTTCCACCTTACTACGCAGTTCGGGAGGCATCATTCACTTTGCCCGACCGAAGACCTGCAACCACCGAACTTTCTGTACTGGCTGAAGCTCGAGGCGTACCAGACTTTGTTAGGACCTGGCCGCAAGTAGGATTCTCATCATTAGGATCGGCGCCAAGAGAGACAGACGGGGCTATGCCAAGGGGGTATACCCCAGAGCCCACGATGGATTGGGGAGCGCATGAAGTGGAGGAGGAGGAGGAAGACAACAGCGACTGTGTAGAGCTTATATTTTTATGAATGGATGTATAAATGAATAAGTATATGAATATATGAATGATGTTTTTAGGTTGATGAATGTATGGATGATATACGTTTTACTTTTCGAATGGATGAATGATTGAATTGTGTATGTTTTTTTTAATATATGTATGCATGAATGTTCAAATGATGTATTTTGTTTGACATGAATGAATGAGTCAATGAATGTTTGAATTATATATTTTTGAATGTATGAATGAATGCATAAGTGAATGAATAAATGAGTGAATAGATAATTGAATGAATAAATGAGTAATAATATTTTAATGATGTAGTTTTTGTTTTTGAGTTATTTGTTTATGGATGAAATGTGTAATAATGCAAAATACATGTCCTTAGGGTAATGAGTCCTATCTTATGTTGATTTAGTCATTATTACGACATATGAAGTGTCACAATGAGTTGCCACATGTCATATAGTTCAGGATATCCCAGTGTAAAGATGAGTTACTTTTAGAATGGTGGATCCTATCAAGAGTACTTTATCTTGCGTGAAGATAATATGTGCCTTTGGTGTAGGGATATCAATGTGCAATGATATCCTATACAATTAGGGCTTAGTATGATGTTTGGGTCACTTTATTTAAGTAATATTAGTCTCGCCTTATATTGAGAACTGAATAAAAAAAAATTGTTGACGAGTACAAATGAAAGTATGCATAATGTGTCCTAAATGAGGTATAATTACAAGATTTTGGCTAATCTAAAAGTCACAACTTTATGGTGAGGCATCAGGTATTGTTTAAGGTGTACTCAATAAAAGCTTTAGACTTCTAGGATACTAAAGTGCATCGAATCTCGAAAGAAAGGAAACCAAATATCATAGTTAGAAATGAGAGGAGACTAGCCCCCAAGTGCATATCTCACAATACCAAGAATAATTTAGGTGATTCGTCATGCTAAGACTAGTGAGACAACGTCTGACACCAGACAAAGCAGATGTCCTTCCCATCTCAATCCTAATCTTTAATGTCCGGGTTCAGGACATATGTGTACAAACTTTAGTGTACAACAATGTTAGTTATGAGAAGATAGAATCTTGCTCCTATGTATTCCTATGAATAGTAGGGAATCAATACTACTTAGTTCTTCGTAGAAAAATATTTGTTTGTTGGATTTATTTTATTTATTAGATCATTTAGCATTATTTATTTTTAGAAAGATGATGTAGAAATTATTTATGAGGCAACAACTGTCGTATTCACACCACATATCAGCTTAAAGGGATCAATTTTAATGAATTATCCATTTCAAGTGAATTAGGCGACATCATTCCTGTCTGCACCACATATTGACTTAAAGAGATATATTTTAAATCAACCACTCACTTCAAGGTGAGTGAGATGACAACACTCATGTTTGCACCATAATTCTTTTTTAGGGAATCTTTTTTTAATTAGTTACCTACTTACAAAACTTAAGTGACTCAAGTAGCAATACTCATGTCCGTAACATAACTCAAATAAAAAGAAAATAATTGAGAAGAAGAATTTTTATTTACTACATCTGAAATGTTTACATTTTTATTTAATTAGAAGAAGGATATTTGCTTAATTATATACCCATCATTTATAAAAGAAATAAATATTTATTATTATTATTTAAAATAAAAAAATAATAATTTAATCATTATTTACTGATATAAAAAATAATTATCACCATAAAAACTATATAAAAATGAAAAAAAAAGATTAAAATATTGTGCATAACTATATCTCCCAATAGAAAGGAGAAGGGGTTCACCACAAATTTCTCTCTACCTATGATATCTGAAAGGATTTTTATTTATTAGATGATTTAGAATTATTTTTTTGCTTGGTGTTTTTCTTCTTTGTTTTTGAGGAGCTCAATCAATTATATCATTTTATTTTTTAGAATCAAATATGTTATTAATTGAATTTATTATAAAATTTGAATATTAAATATAATATACCTTTCGAATTATCTAGAAATAACTCGTCAAAACTTTATAAAGTCGCAGAATGTTATTGTTATACATATATTGTTTCGACTTTAAAATTGTGGTATCCAAACTGCTATTGTTTGGTAAAAATCTCATGGAGACTTTATAAAAATCCTAAAACTCTATGGCATAACCCACTTATAAGTATAAAACATATTACTTGAGTTTTATAGAGTCTAAGTGACTAGAATATTTTATTATTATTTTTATATAAGAAATGAAAATCGAAGAGTAATCACATTTTTTTATATAAAAATAGAATCCTTCAATTACTAGGCTAATAATTTTTTATCAAGTAACTTCAAACTATTTTTAATTTAAAAAGGTAAAAAAAATGAGAAACAAGTGAAAATTGAGTCATTGGCTATCCTTAACTAATTATGATGTAATTATTAGTGTATTTTAAAATGCAATTCAACCAAATTGATATTAAATTAATTTGATCTTGTTTTCTGATTTTTAGATTTCAAACTTAATTTATTCATTGATCAAATTTTGATGAAATCAATTCTCAAAAAAGATTTAAATATTTTTATCTTAGTGATTTATGTAACTAAATCAAATTGATATCAAATTTATTTGATTTAATATAATTTGCTTATTTTATATTGCAATTCTTAATTTATTTTTTGATCAAATTTTGATATAAGAAAATCTCTAATGATTCAAACATTTTAATTAGTTATTTTTGATATACTTTTCAGGTTTATATTTTTGTTATTTTTTATTTTATAAAATGACCTAAGTAAAATTAGGTGTTCATAGACTTCACGTAGCAAATATAGGAATATTGTGTTAGATGAGTGAACACAATAGACAATATAAGATTAGAAATGAAAATACTATTCGAGAAAATTTGAGTAGCTCATATTATAGAAAAGATGATAGTATCGTGTCTTAGGTGATTTAGGAATTTGTGAAGAAAACTAGTAGAAACGCCTGTAGCGATAGTAGATCAAGTTCCTAGAAATTGAGGATACCAAAAAATCATAGGGAAAATGATAAATAAAGATTTAGAAATTAATGATGTATCAATAAACATAATTTATTATATAATATTATAGTTCATTTGATCCATGTTATCGATTTGTGAGATAAAAACTTAGTTGTTTTTTTGTAGTTAAGCAATACAATTGAAATATTGATTATTTTTTAATACATTTAATACTTAATCAAATAACATTAATAAAGTTGATAAAATTTCTTATTTAAATTAATGCATTAAGTACATCACACAATATATATTTCTTTCTTCATGTTCTCAATATTATTGGTATCATTGTTTAGGAGCTCCACATTGGGTAACATAATAAACTTAATATGATACTTACACCATGAAACTTTCTTATCTAATAGACTAGTTTTTTGAGTAAATTACACTGACATCCCCTGAGTTTTAGCGAAATTACACAAACCACCACTTACTTCTTTACACCTACCCAAACCACCTGCACGAAAATTAAGTGTAATCTTTTAAACAAAAATGTGATGAATATAATTTAGTTACACAAAACATGATATATTGTGGAGACAAAACCAAATAATATATGGGTCAATACATTTTTATTATTTTTGGTTCGTTACGCTATAGTATAAGAGCAATTTAAACACTATCTCTTTATAATTGTTGATGTATTTTGTAAACAAAAATAATAAAATCAATGGTAGATGGTGTGCTGACAACATAAAAAACTTTACACTAACGGTGTACTGATTTTAAACTCATAATATAATATAATATTTGATATTACTAAGGGTCTCTCCTCACTTTTTGGGTAATGAACTAATCATATGCCCCTTCCAACAAATGTTGTTCCCAGTAATCGATCTATTAACCTTGGGGATCCAATTGGATCATACACCATTAGACTAACGCCTATTAGTTATTATAGTATAATATAAGATATTATAAGATCGTAGAAATATAGATAGAATGTATCAAAAAAAATTAATCAATGGCAAAAAAATAATGTAGAATAAGTAGAAGATAAAAATAAGGGCATAAATATTCCTTAAGAGCTTACGCGCGAAAATTACGAATTCAACTCGTAATCAGAATTAGTTCACTTCTCCTTTGATGATCATATCTCTCTTCCTAATTTTGATTAACAAAAGTTAATTGTTACCAAATTATTTTTTTATTTTTTTAATCATTATCATCAATTGTTGTATCTATTCACAAAAGGAATTCATATAATGTAGCAATGCTTTCTTTGATTTATCATTAATACACAAAATCTTACCAATTTCGAATTGTTTTATTTAAGTATGAAGAACACATGAATTTCATGCTCAAATGCTAGCATAAAATATTATCTTCTTTGTATAAATATTACATATATACCAATAATATGAGTATATATTTACATTCATTTAACCTTATAAAACTATTATGTCATTCAAACAAAGTTAAGAATAAAATAATTAATGAATTTTCTCTATATACATGCATTTAGTCTAAAACACAAAAAGGTGACTTAATAAGATAAGATGTAATATAAACTTCATTCCCAAAAGAGTATAAATTGAGAACCATTCTCTACCATTTCTTGTATCTCTCATAGCCTATCTTTTCCTAAGCATCCATTTTCATTGAACCATGTCTAACTCAATCCCCAACTCTAGTAACCCAATCCCTAGCTCTAGTAACCCAAAGAAGAACAAGGGTTGTAGAAGGATTGAGATGAAAATGATAGCCGAAGATAGCAACCTACATGTCACATTCTCGAAACGCCGCACTGGGCTATTCAAGAAAGCGAGCGAGCTTTGCACTCTTTGTGATGCAAAAGTTGGGCTAGTTGTCTTTTCTCCTGGAAACAAGGCTTTCTCCTTGGCGACCCTAGTATTGATGATGTCGTAGACTGCTATCAAATGAGGGACCAACCACTAAACCTGGGGAACATGTAATATCTTGAGGCTCACAAAAATGCTAATGTTCAGGAGCTTAATGATAAGATTAATTGGATCAATGGAGATCTTGAGATTGAGAAGAAGTGCAGTGAAGAGTTGGATAAGCAACAGATAGAGGCACAAGAACGTATCTGGTGGGCTGCTCCAATTGAAGAGATCAATGGAGAACGAGTTGATCAATTGAAGTCGGCTCTTGAGAATCTGAAGAAGAATGTGTTTGGTGTTGTTGAAAGGAAGAATATTACTGAGGGTGCTGCTACTGCTGCTATTGCTATCCCACCTCCTCTTCACTTTTTTACAAGTGGTGCATCTTCTTCAAACAACCCTTTGCCACCACCTCCTCAGCCACCAACTCAGGAGTTTCTAGTGCAACCGCCACCTCAGCAGTTTCCTGTGAATCCACAACCACCACCTCAGCAGTTTATGCAGCCACAACCACTACCTTAGCAGTTTCCGATGTATCCACCACCACCACCACCACATATGCTTCACAACCAGTCCATGATGCTGCCAAATAATCTGTTCAATGGTGGCATGATGAATCACCCTGCCTTCAATAATAATAATATGGGAGGATATGGACCTACAGGTGGATTCTTTTGATCCATTTCAATCCAAATCCACCCGAATCGAAATATTCTTTACCAAATATTTTTGATGCTTCTATACCAATCGAATGATGTTTTGCTAACAACTTAAATGTATCAGTATGATAATTAATGAGAACTAAAATGAGGTGTGCTATTTATTACTAGGCAAAATCTTATTAGGTTGGTATAGAGGCATAAAAAACTTCTGGTATAGAAAATTTGGGTTCAAAATATTCCCTCTCTTTCTTTTCAATAATTTACTGTATTTCAATTGCTATATTTACCAGTTTCATAGTTGGGACTGATAAGGGTTTGGATTTTCATTATGTTGCTTGTCTTGTCTGTCTATGGCATGTGTGTCATAATCTTTGTCATTTTGTACTTCTGAATGCATTATCAAATAATGAACTCCCAAAACAAAATCAATAATGAATATTATTGCTAAAACTAACCGGAATTAATTAAACTAACAATTCAGATCCTCAACTATAGTACCGATTTATTTTTTATTATTTAGATAAATGTGCCCTATGATATAACATAAATGTGCCCTATGATATAACAGAAATGTGCCCTATGATATAATATAAATGTGCCCTATGATATAACTTCCAAATTATCATATACGTACAACATAAATGCGCCCTATGATATAATATTTTCTTAACTTCAATTCTATCATATTCATACTAATACTAAATCCATCATACATGCAATCTACCTGTGAAATAAAAAAGTGAATCGTTGGAAAAAATATGGACGACGAAGATATTTGTTTTATTTCAATTAAAAAAAATATATTAAAAAATTTGAAATGATCAAGTCTTATATGATTATAACTAATGAGAATAAAGTATCTCCTCGTATAAGGATAAAGTTATCTCCCTCTGTCAGTGAAATCATGACATGTGACCTATTTCATCATTGTCTATAAAAAAATTCTAAAACTAAATAAAATAGTACACATGTCATACTTTCACTAGCTTAAGAAGATAAGTTATCACCTAATGTGAGGAGATACATTATTCTCATAACTAATATAGTAAAACCTTATTAGGATCCTTGAAAGGTCTGCAACCAATGAACTTAATTCCTCAAAGTTTAGCTCCATCAACTATTCTAAAAGATCAACATTACACTAGAATTCGCATTTTATAACGATCATTCAAAAATGTTCATATGTTGCATACTGTTAAATGTATGGCTGGAGATAATTAACAGAATTCGGTGAAGCAAACACTGTTAAATGTGATAGATAAATGTGCAATCAACAATGCCTAATGAAGCAAAATTGTTGTTTTTATGACATAGAGATTCAACAACGTTTAGTTAAGCGGGTGTTGTTGAAAGTGACATAGCACTTTGTATAGTGAGTGTTGTTGAATGACATATTTTAAATATTGGCGTTTCGTATAACCTAACTACATAAATATAATTATATACACTAGTAAACAGATTATACATAAGTATTATTGTAGATTATATTAGTTTGGTAGTCTGTATAGATAGATATACAAGTATATATATATATATTTTGCAAACTAGTTGTATATAGTTGGATTGTTGAGATTGTGAAATAGAAAATGTAATTATTGTTGCCGAAATAAATGAGATTGTTTATATTTGTCATAATATTGTGTTATTATATGTGTTTTGTGTTGTTTGATATATACGTGACAATATACTAAATGTGTTTGATTTATCCTACTGGAACTATTTGATATAACAGTACTATTTGATGTAGTGTTATATCAAATAGTATAGTCATAAGAATCAACATTTACTATAGGAAGTGTTCTAAATATGTTGACATTTCACACTTTCAACAACACTTACTTAATGAAGTTCTGTTGATAGTAGCATATTCAACAACGTTTGGTTGAGGAAGTGTTATTGAAAGTGACAAATTAAATAACACTTTCTAGAACAAGAACCATTGAAATTGATATACTCAACAATTCTTACTTGAGAAAACACTGTTGAAAGTTATCCATTTAGCAATGCTTTCTAGAGCAAGCGCTATTGAAAGTGACACATTCAACAACCTTTCTTCAAGCAAGAACTACTGAATATGTCACTTTCAACATTGCTTTTAAAAGTACAGTTGAACCTAGCCTTATATTCTACTGTGATTATATTAATATTACCTACAAGCATTGTTGATTGTCAAGTTTAAGCATTATTGTTTTTCAATTTTAACATATTTCAAAATATACATCAATATCGTCTTTGAAACTAATGTGACATTTTAGATGCATCACATGTGGTATTCTACATGCATCTCACGTTAGCCTCAAAGACAAATTTGGTGCTCATTTTCAGTTTTTGAAGACTTAGTTGATGGATCCAACATTCAGGAATAAGTTGGTCATGATATTTTTCATGAACCTAAATTTAATTTATAATTATGTATGTAGTACAGTCTTCCAATACTTTCAATTTTGATATCGTCAAGCTATCAATGTAAATTTTCATATGACACTAATAAAAGGAAAGCAAACTATTGTGTACGGTATCACCCTTATAAACATGTCACTCCAATAAGGAGATGCAATATTTTTTAAGTACAAAAAAAGCTTCGTAAACCTACACAAATTTTTATCAATGTATGATTTCCATGAACCAATACATATTTTCACAAATACTGAATAATTAGTACATTGATCCTGACCCTTCACATATGTTCTTACTTTAAAAAAATGACTAAGAAATATCTCTTATTTTTTGAGAATCCTCTCACAGAGAGCTTAGTACAACAGCTCATGAGAGGTCATATTTGAAAAACAAAATCTAGAGTCTAACAAATTTAATGCAAAGTGCCAGAGATCGAAAAGAATGAATTAGCTTTATGAGAATGAACATATTTGCATAGTGTTAAATAGGTGTAATGAAATTCTGGTTAAAATTGCCAAAATGGGGGTTCATCGATTCAAATTATGGTAACACTTTTAGATATACGACAAAAAGGAATAAAACTCGGATCACTAAATTTAGTATATAAGGAATTTTGACTAAAAGTGTTGCTTGTGCAGTAAGTATTATCTTGAAAACACTCGATGACAAGAAAAACAATAAAAATTATAAAAGAGATTAACAAATCCGAATAGATTTGGCTCAAGATTAAACTAAAAAAGAATGAAATGAGGGACAATACTTTTCCCACATCCTTTTACCCATAATTCATTATTATTCATTACAAAAAAAATGTGTTGGAAATGACGATGGGTAGATTATAAGAAGATGGTTGAGATTTTTGTACAAATAAATTGATAAGAATGGTGACATAAATATTTTCTTCTCTCAACTCTGTTAAGAACTAAAACTTAAATTAATCCCCAATTATATATTGAACATTTTTTATAAGGAGGGGTCTATTTACATTCAAGTTAAGTTATACGAGTTACAATTAATCCCAGTAATTTATTTTCTTCAATCCGACAGACCAAATGAGTGAGTGCAATAAATGATGCAAGAGAAAAGAAGAAATCTTAAATAACTTTTAAGTTTCACCTATTTGGTCCATTGGATCAAAGAAAATGAATGACTAAGATTAAGTATAACTAGTGTAACTTGTTAGATATTTCCTAATGATTGGTGAAATACCAATCTGTGGATCCTGCGAAAGTGGAGACGGTAATGGAATGGAATTCTCCAAAGTCGGTGACGGAGATCAGAAGCATTCTCGGATTAGAGGGGCACTATAGGAAATTCATTGAAGGATTTTCAAAGTTAGCCTTGGCGCTAACTACACTAACGAGGAAGGACAAACCCTTTGTCTGGACGACGAAGTGCGAATCAAGTTTCCAAGAGTTGAAGGAGAGGTTGACCACAACGCCTGTATTCGCCTTGCCAAATCCCAACAAAAACTACAACATATATTATGACGCGTCGAATCAAGGATTAGGTTGCATGTTGATGCAATAAAGGAAAGTAGTTAAAGACACATGAGCAGAACTACCCAACGCACAATTTGGAATTGACTGCAATCTTGTTTCCCCTCTAGGTGTGGAGACACCATCTGTATGGTATGAGATTCGAAGTTTTCAGCGACCACAAGAGTCTGAAGTACCTGTTCGACTAGAAGGAACTGAACAGGAGACAAAGACGAGGGATGTAATTCCTGGAGGACTACGATTTTGATCTTCAGTACCACCCCGGAGAAGCTAACGAGGTGGCTGATGCATTGAGTAGGAAGTCTTTACACATTTCAACCATGATGGTCAGAGAAACGAAGCTGATGAAGGAGTTCAGGGATTTGAAATTAGCGGTTCAAGTCGGACCTAAAAGTTTGATATCAAGTATGCTTACCGTAACAAATGAGTTTTTGGAACAACTAATGGGTTTACAAGGTTCAGATCCAGAACTACAAGAAAACAGAGTCTTGTTGGCAGAAGGGAAAGCTCTGAAATTTCAGGTAGGAACCGATGGAGTAATCAAATGCAAGAATCGAGTTTGCGTGCCAAGAGATCCCGATTTAAGAATGGAAATCTTGGATGCAGCTCATAAAAGCAAGCTAAGTATTCATCCGGGAGCTACCAAGATGTATCAAGACCTGAAAAAGATGTTTTGGTGGTCCAGTATGAAGAAAGATGTAGTGTGCCAGAAAGCAAAACTTGAGCACAAGCGACCCGTTGGAGAACTTCAACCCTTGGATATCCCTGTATGGAAATAGGATAGCATTTCAATGGACTTCGTGAGCGGTTTTTCACAAACTCAGAAGAGTTATGACGCTGTTTGGTTAATTATGAATCGTTTAACGAAGACGGCTCAACATAAACTACTATTTGGAGAGACTGGAAGAGTTGTGCATTAATGAAATAGTCTGATGGCATGATATTCCTACAAATATCATCTCGAATAGAGACTCGCACTTCACCTCGAAGTTTTGTAATGGTTTACAAAAAACTTTGGGAACCAAGTTGAGTATGAGTTCAGCCTACCATCCGCAGACTGTTGGTCAATCGGAAAGGACTATCCAATCATTGGAGGATCTTCTCAGAGCTTGCATATTGGAGAATTCAGGATGTTTGACACACTATCTACATTTAATCGAGTTCACCTACAACAATAGTTTTCACGGTAGTATCGGCATGGCGCCATATGAAGCTCTCTATGGCAGAAAGTGTAGAACACCCCTATGTTGGATTGAGGAATGAGAGAATATAGTATTAGGACCCGATGTAGTTCAACAGATGATGGAGAAAATAAGTTTGATAAGGGAAAACATGAAGACGACACACAGTAAACAGAAGAGCTATTATGACAGAAGAAGGACGCCCCTGAGTTTTGAAGAAGAAGATCATGTATTTATGAGGGTGGTTCCAACAACTGGCATTGGCAGAGAGCTGAAATCCCGTAAAATTACCCCTAGGTTCATAGGACCATACCAAATCATTAAAAGAAATCGAACCAGTAGCTTGTCAAATAGCCTTGCCACCTTTGCGGTCAAACCTACATAATGTCTTCCATGTGTCTCAACTCAGAAAATACATTAGTGACCCATTGCATGTTATTGAACCCGACTCAATTCAGTTAAAGGATAATCTCACTTTCGAGACCTTGCCGCTGAGAATTGCCGATCGGAGAGTGAAGACTTTGCGAGGCAAAGAAATCGCCTTAGTAAAGGTAATTTGGAGCTGGACGAATGGAGAAGATGTTACTTGGGAGGTTGGCTAGCTCTCCTTACTACCCTCGGTTTCCTAATGTGGTTGAAGATCTTCTTCATACTTTTCGGGATTTCCAGATTTCTATTCTTCTTTAGTGTCATCTGGGCTTTGATAATCATTTATTTTGGAACAATCATTCCTTCGTGAAATGTTTAGTGGTTAATTCTCGAGCTCCACATGGTCTTCTTCTCCTTGCAGGTATCTGGTGGACTTGGAGATAGTGAAATAATTCTATCTTTACAGATAATTCGTGGGATGTGCACTAGGTGGTTAAAAGCGTTCACCAAGACTTAGGTGATTGGTATATCATTGACATTCACTCCATTGATGTTTCACTGTCTAGTACTCAATATATCAAACATGAGTTGGGCCTTATGAAGTTAAATATGGATGGTAGCTGGAGGTTGGACAACAGTTGCAGGTTGGATGATAGCTTGAGTTATGATTAATTTTCGAGGACGAAAATTTTATAAGTTGGGGAGGATTGTAACACCGTGTTTTTCATAGCACTTTTAATTAAGTAATTAGTATTAATGTATTAATTATAGAAATTAATCAGTAACGTTTTAGGCTAAACCGCAGTTGATTTTTAGTCTTGTATTATTATTTTCTTCTTTTCCCTATTTATTCAAGATTTTTGGAGAATAAAAGTTTCTGAGACGATTTCGGGTCATTTTATCGAGTTTTCACCCAGGTTTTGAGTTCCGTAACTAGGAATTGAATTCTGATTTCTCCGTTCCCTTTGAAATATTATTTCTAGTCACAATAGACACTAAGTTGGTATGTAACTCATCTCTTGATATTTTTCACCTCGAAATTCAAGTTTCGACGTTTCGGGCAAATGTACTAAATCGGGAGATTGTATATTTCTGGACGAAATTATCCGCCAATGTTCGGACACAAAGTTTACCAGGAAATTACATCATATAAATCAATTTGGAAGTCATCATTTCATGAGCCACTTACTTGTTACACAAGTAATGCAAAAGCTTCCAAAAGTCCCTAAATCACTCAACAAATCCTCTCACTCCACCACCATTAGACACATCACCTATGCTAGTCTAAACCTACTTAATTTGATTTAAATTTTCTGATTTGATGAGGGTGAGGTCTCCTATAAATACCTAACCCCATTCTCTAATTTTTACACCAAATTCCCTATACAAACTAAGGTAGTCTTTTATTTTATCTTCTTCATCTTTTTCTCATACTTCATAGAAAGTTATGAGCTTTTATTATGTTGTTCATAAAGTAGAGTTTATATTTTTTCTTTAAGTATTTTATGAAGGCATAACTAAAGGGGATGATAATAAAATCATATGAACCTTTATGTAGTTTTTGACTTTTGTAAATCTTGAAACTTCTTCCTTGTTCTTAGATGGAAAAACTATATCTTTGGACAAGGTTAGATAAGTTATTTGTTTGGAAATATTAGAAATTATTTTTAGTATTTGAATAAGTTTAAAGGTGATGATTTTAACATCAAAGGAAACTTTAATGTGTTTAGGAAATAGTTTGTATTTTATTCTTGAAAGTTTATGATGTTGATGAGTTGTTGTTGAAAATGTTTCATTTTTAGAAAGTATTATGTTTTAAAAGTGGTTTAGCATATTTTACTCTTTGATTTCCAAGTTAAAATAATGATTTGGGATAAAAGGTGATTTATTAAAGTCTGAACTTCATAAACTTAAAGTGTTATGAAGTTTTGGATATGAAAGTAGTAGAAAGTCTTACCATAGGATTTATTTTAATAACTATGAAATTAACACTTACTAACCCTGGAGGTTTTTCCTAAAACATTAGGAGGTGTTAAGATGTTCATAAAAAATTGTTGAATTTATTTTAGTTGACTTACTTTAAAGTGGTAAGAATAACTAAAAGATGTTTAGTGTAAAATATTAAATTACGAGTCATTCTTTTTCATGACTATGAAAATAACACTTACTAACCCTTGAGGTTTTTTCCTAAAAAATTAGGAGGTGCTAAGATGTTCATGAAAATATGTTTTAGTAGTATACTAAAACAAATTCAAGTGTAAAAAGTTAGGAGGTGCTAAGATGTTCATAAAGTGTTATGAAGTCTTAGATGGTAAAATGATTTAAAAATGTTGAATCTTAGTAAAATGATGTAAAACGTTATTTAGTAAGTATAATAATTATCGTCTTTTAACTAATTAACGTTATTTTGGCGTAATGAAGTGTTCGAAAGGAGATCAAATCAAGTAAGCTCACCTGCAAATAGAGAACCTAGTGACCCGACACACTCGGGTGAGGAGAAAACATCGTGACACAATGGTGTCCGAATATGCATCAGGACCTCCAAACTCCCTCACAAGTTTGGAGTTGCCTTGGGTATTAAGAAAGCTTGTACTT
>NW_017727838.1:162539-166233 GCF_001865875.1 Lupinus angustifolius | reverse complement strand
GAAAACGAGTGTTTTAGCTCGGGACAAGACAGCTCTCGCTTGAGCTAAAATAGGCACCAAGAGGACTGATTGTTTTCTCGCTTAAGCGAGACAACTCTCGCTTAAGCCACAAATGCCTCAAAAATGGATGTACCCTCACTTGAGCGAGACAGCTCTCGCTTGAGCGAGAGGGCTCCATACAGACATGACTTCTTTTTAAGTCATCTGAACGATAACTCTCGTATATACGAGAGCCTAATGGCATGTTTGCCATCAAGAAGTTGTAAAGGTAAATAACTATATGAAATTCTTGAAAATAATAAAAGTAAGGAATTGTTTTGTTAAAGGCGAGGCCCGAGGGTGTGATCTTATGCCGTCGCAGCGAGTTCGTTTGACCATAAGAGGCTTGGCAAGAGGAGTTACCCAGGAAGATTCAGCAATGTTTCGCAGTGGTGCTGAGAAGTATTATGTTGTGCCCATGTAGCGAGATCGTCTGACCGTAAGAGGCTTGGCTTGAGATCCGTCCAAGATAATTCTATGATGGTTCTTAGTGGTGCCGAAATTTTTCTCTTTTTGTTTATATGTTAAGATCGGGACTCACTAGAAGCATTCCCGATAGGAGATGTCTTAGGATGGGCAGATCGCTAGAAAAGATGGATTAAAAGACATAATTTGCTAATTTCGGTTAGGGTGCATAACCATGGACAAAAATGAAGTAGTGGAGAGGAAATGTACGGGAGATGAATGAGCCGTGAGATGTTGAGAGGGATGGCGTTGATGGCGGCGATTCATCAGCAAAGTCTTGAGGGAGAGTCTAGGTGAGACGAGTCCCATGTATTCCTGGATGAGGTATTCTATTGGACTAGACAGTGCTCACAGCGCAAACTAGACGTTCTCTGACAACCCTTCTTTGCAATTAGAATCGATGAGAGGGATGCCCAGAAAGTGTTTGATACGACACTGTCCTACAATGGATAGTTCTGTTGGAACAGATTGGTCATATGTCCTTGCGATGAATAATTTTGGTGCGATCAAATCGACTTGTTATGAGAACTGTACTCTCGATTATTTCCGAATAGTTATTTGAAGGATAAAGGAGTAAGGATGGTGGACTCATGCATCACATTGAATACATGATATTCTTCAATATTGATTCTAAATTCTCGATTTTTATACTTCATTCATCATTATTATATGCTTGTATGATCACATGATATATCTTTACTCGTGTGTTGTCTTGGTGTAATATTCCGTGTAATTCTACGACATCGATGACAAGTTTTGCATAGATGTTTTAATCCTTCTCTTTTCTTATGGTGTATTTGTATGCATGTTCAGATGGATCCATCAGCAATGATCTGAGGTTATCGCTTCACTCTGTCCCAGGAGGGGACATGGAGTGTTGAGAGTAATCAAGACACTTACATAGGTCCTTGCGACCTAGAGTTGGATTGGATAAGCAATGGCTTAGTTCTACATCTTCCATCATACTACACAATTCGGGAGGCATCATTCACTTTGCCCCACCGAAGACCTACAATCGCTAGACTTTCTTTACCGGTTGTAGTTCGAGGCATACCAGAAGTTGTTAGGACCTGACCCCTAACAGGATTCTCATCATCAGGATCGGCGCCAAGAGAGACAGACGAGGCCATGCCAAGGGGGTACACCCTAGACCCGTCGATGGATTGGGGAGCGGGTGAAGTGGAGGAGGAGGATGACAACGGCGAATGTTTAGAGCTTATCTGCATAGAAGATTCAGTTGAGGTCATTGATATCTATTTTGAATCGGAGGTGGAGGAAGACCCTAGCGAGGCTTCCAGTGCACCTCCGGTTTAGGAGGTTTCTCTATTGTTTTGTTGTGATAGGAACCTATGTGAGGTACTTTTTGTAATGCCAATGCCCCAACATTATGTTCTTTGTATTTTCAGTTTTTTTTATTTGTGGCGATGATTACATATTGCCCTGTAAACAATTCTGTATTTATTCAAGAATTTTATGAATAAGAAGTATTCAGAAAATAATTGTGTTCATTTAATTATCTTCAAATGATTTGTAAGTTATAGGTTACATAAAAGAAAAAAAAGGGAAAGAAAAATTTACCCATTTTTCTAAGAGATTAAATATATTAAATATGAAACGATTTTCGGGGGTTACATAAAGTGGTATCAGAGCGGTTCAATACTATCCGGCCTGAGCATGACTTTACATGTTTTCTTGTGTGACTTTGTGTGATTGTTTGATTGTTTATGATCTTCGTTTGAAGATGTAAATGTTATGAACTTATGATTATAGGATTAACTCATTCAAATCTGATGCACTCAGATATCAAATGGGTGGACGTGGAACTATAAACTTGGACTTCATGGATGCAATGACGGTGGCGATTCATAGTGTGAATGCTAACTTGCATCAATTGAATCAACAACAACAATAGTCACAACAACCCCAAGGACCTACATTGTACTGGGGTTTAGACGAGTTCTGTCATTGCAACCCACCTAAGTTTTGATAAGTGCCAAACATACCTAAAAATCATACACTTTTATGGCACTTATCTTAAGCATAATTGAGAAAAACCAACTTAAAACAATACTTTTTGTATAAAATGTCACAATTTAGTATATTTGTGTTTGTATTGCCTTTTTATGTATTTTGTAGGAAATAAAATGAAGAAAAGAAGAGAAAAGATTCATGGTCAAAAAGCAACAAAAGTCAAGAAAACCAAGGTGCTTAACCAGGCAGCTGAGCGTGGAACAAGCCCCGCTAAGCTGACCTGCCTGACCTGGCCACCTGCCTGACCTAGCTACCTGCCTGACCTGGCTACCTGCCTGACCTGGACCAAACTGCTCAACCAGGCAGTTGAGCGGTCCTGCTTAGCCGCTCAGCCTAGCACCAGACTAGGTCTGGCACGGGTCAGAAATATGCTTGACACGGTCAGACACGAGCTTGGCACAAGCCAAGCTGCTGAACAAGCTGCTCAGCGGTCAAACCAAGCTGCTCAGCGGAGAACCAGACTCCTGTCCATATCAGCAAGCACCAAGCCACGTCCCAGTTAACACGGTCAGAAGCTGCTGAAGAAGCAGCTCAGCGGTGAAGTAGGTGCGCTGGGCGGTGCTTACCAGACTTGACTTAACCATCAAGCAAACCATGAAGTCATCCATGACCTCACCTCAAGTAGCCCACCATAGGCTTTTCAGAAGTAGCTCACAATAGCTGGTTTCATAGCCCACAACTAGCTTTCGTGAGTCATGCACAAGGAGGTGACTAAGCTAGTTGGTAAAGGGACCAAACCCATGCTGAAGGGTTTGGTAAGCTTCTTAGAGATCCAGCCAAGCAGCTCAGCGGTCCTTTTGCCTATAAATAGAGGCCATTTCCTTCGAGCAAAACAGATTGTAATTGAGCATTTCTTCACTAAATTCTTTCAAAAAACACTTGAAAGCAGAATTCTCTTATTTAGGAATTCTTTCTTAGCTTAGAGTTTTCATTTTCAAGTTAGTTTTGTAATTTGTAGTTCAGAATGCAAGAGGAGAAAAGGAGATGGAAAATGAGATGCAAAAATCAATTTTGTACTCTCATTTGGAACTCAAAAGCATCCATTCCTTGGATGGATAGCTCATGCTCCTAAACAGTTTCTTTTGAACAAGGTTATGTAATTTTCTACTTCTTCTTAAATTTACAAAAGTTTGAATTTTAATCATTCAAGTTGGTGCTT
>NW_017727838.1:151562-162439 GCF_001865875.1 Lupinus angustifolius | reverse complement strand
GGTGTTGGAATTTATTCCACAAAACCGAGATGGTATTCAAAGGTACTTAATAATTATGTAATAGGGGATTGCTTCGATACCATTGTACCGGCGTTATAATTTATTCTAACAAAGCCGAGATGAGGCAAAGAAGGAATGACTTATTCACATGATTATTAAGAAAGTAAGTTGTAAGTGGAATATTCTTGAAACTATTATACCGGCGTAAGAATTTATTTCAACAAAGCCGAGATGGCGAACAAAGTATAAAATCGAGTTCTCTTACTTAAGCAAACAAAAAGAACATAACGAAAAAGAGAGTATTAATCTTTCAAAAAATTGACACTGCTGTTAGGACGATTTGTTGAGAGGAGAAAACTCCCAAATAAAAATAAACACTGAACAACGCTTTCAACAAATTGGCGCCGTTGCCAGGGAATTGCTTTAATAGTAAAACATTTCATATTTATATGTCATTTATCAAATAATTGTGTATAACAGTATCTTTCTATTTTGTATAAATGTATTTTTCCTTCTGTACATCTTTATTTTTATGTTCTGTACATTTGAAAAACATTAAAAATTAAAAAAGAAAATAAAACTAAAAAAAAATTGAATTAGTGGAGTGAAAACCCACTAGTTAAGAAACCTTTTATTGTTGTTATAAAATTTTTAGGAGATGTGGAGGTACCTCTCATCAACCTTTTCAAAAGAACAACATAAAAGGGATTGAAATAAACAAGGATAAGTTGGCTGGACTTTTTCTTCAAGAACGGAAGCCACTTGAGTCCTTAAAGGTTAAGTATTCACCATGTACTTTTTGATGATGATACTTTATCTTGTGATACTTTAACCAAACATCTCCATCAACATGCCTTAGTAAATGATTTTGAAATTGTTAAATTAATATTTAAAACTAAGACCATGCTTGTTACATTTGTGCCAAAAATGAATTTTCCAAACTTGAGAAGTCCTAAAAAGTGTGTTATTTGGTTCACCATTTAACAAAATAAATTCATGAAATTCTGAATTGATTTATTTCTGGATGTTTGGTGCGATAAAATGTGTTTTGAAGTTCCATAATTCTGTTTGGACTTCCATTTTATCACTTGGATTTGAAATATGATTGAAATTTTTTTCTAAACATCAATTTTCATGAAAAATCATGTTGTTTGGTTGGAATTCTTTCAATCAAATTTAACTCATGAACTTAGTGTGTTAGAAAATTATAAATTCATGTGAATTGTTAGACTAACCTCAAAGAACAAGAAAATTTCAAGTTCGAAATGATTTATAGGAAAACAAGTCCAAACAAACAAAGAAAAATGAGGAGTTGATGGCACCACTATCTAGGAGAGGATAGTGAAAACAAGGAGAATGAAATTATGTGTTCTCCTAAAAATGGACAGAGATTAAAACTTTATTCGGGTGATGAATCAGCTCCATCATCGATGATCAAACCGAATAATCTCGTCCAAAATCTGACGTCAAGCTAATGACGTTAAAAGAGCGCTAACTGGAAGGCAATCCAGTATGTGGTAAATTTCTTTCAACTTCTATTTTTTATTAGTCATGTTAAATTTTTGTTTAGTTTATTTAAGTTAAATTTTTTTTTTTTAAATCACATCAAGTAAAGCCCAAAAATTATTAAGGCTTGAGGACAAGCCTTCATTTAAAAGGGGGGACAAGACTTGATGTAATTTAAAAAAATTTCTTTTTTACTAAATTGTGTAAATATGTAAAAAGTAAATTTCTTTGTTCAAAAAACTCAAAATATTTCAAAACCGAAAACAAAATGGCTAAAACAAATTTTTTGAAGCATGATCACATGATTAGAAATGTTAAGCATACTTTAAATTAAGCTTTGATTGAGCAAAATGAGATGTATGCTAAACTTTTGTGAAAAAGTCTCATAATGTCATAACTTGAAATTTTGCAAATTGAAAATCAATTTTATGTAACAAGTTCTTTGCAAATATTTTTGTATCAAAAAAGTGTGGATCCCAACCTTGTGAGGGAGTGTAAGCCAAACACAGTACTTATGTGAGCTTAGTAAGAAAATTTTTGATTTTTCACAATTGATTTTGTTTGAATCTTTCTTTACTTGGTTGCACATAATTTGTTAGAATATGATCAAGGCAAGTTCTTTCAATTAGAATGAGCCACTTGACCAAAAATGAATAGCCAAAAATAGGAATAGCCTTTGTTAACCCCTTTGAGCCTTAAAATAAAAATTTATTTTCAAAGTCAACCCTTGAGCCTAAATATGGAAAAACAAGAATAATCTCTTATACTTTTCTAAGGAAAAAGAGAGCATTTTTCAAAAGGAAGGTTGATGGACGAAATTAAGTTGGGGGGAATGGTTGGCCAAGTACCATAGTGTTCAAAGAAAAATTCTTAAATCAAAAAGTAAAGTAAAAGCTCCAAAATAAAAAGGAATGAAAAGAGATTGAGAAAATTAAAGAGCAGTACACATAAAAGGTCAAGAAAAAGAATGAGGGAAGGAAAATTGGAAAAAAGTTGAAAGGAGTATATGTTTTTCATGATTAATTTTTGCTCTCTTTTAACTTTGAATATCTTGAAAAACCAATTTCCTTTGATAGACAAGCCTCATTACAACCTAAATAAGACCTTAGTGATTCTTGAAATAATTGTGCAATCAAAGTAAATTGTAAGATGAAAAACAAAATTAAATTCTTGCAAATCAAACAAGTTGAGTTTTGAGTGAAACACTTACCCCATTTGGTTCCATTTTTGAACTTGTGTGCAAAGAAACACTTTTGTTAGAAAAATATTTGCTTAGGTCAATTGTTACATATTTTTTATAACAAAAAGCATCTAAATTATTGTTTCAAGCATTATGTGTCAAAATTCACAATTCATGAAAAATCTCATTGAAATCTATTTTTGACATGCTTATACAATTTGAAATCATGTTGATCATCATCATCACTTTTTAGCCAATTTGATTTTTGGATAAATTTCACCTTTTGTTTGATGGTTTTGTTTGAGGACAAACAAAGTTTTAAGTTGGGGGGAGTTTGATAAGTGCCAAATATACCTAAAATTCATACACTTTTATGGCACTTATCTTAAGCATAATTGAGAAAAACCAACTTAAAACAATACTTTTTGTATAAAATATCACAATTTGGTATATTTGTGTTTGTATTGCCTTTTTATGTATTTTGTAGGAAATAAAATGAAGAAAAGAAGAGAAATGATTCATAGTCAAAAAGCAACAAAGGTCAATAAAACCCTGGTGCTCAACCAGGCAGTTGAGTGTGGAACAAGCCCTGCTGAGCTGACCTGCCTGACCTGGCCACCTGCCTGACATGGCCACCTGCCTGACCTGGACCAAACTGCTCAACCAGGCAGCTGAGCGGTCCTGCTAAGCCGCTCAGCCTACCACCAGACTAGGCATGGCACAGTCAGAAATATGCTTGACAGAGTCAGACACGAGCTTGGCACAAGCCAAGCTGCTGAACAAGCTGCTCAGCGATCAAACCAAGCTGTTCAGCGGAGAACCAGACTCCTGGCCAGATCAGCAAGCACCAAGCCAAGTCCTAGTCAACACGGTCAGAAGTTGTTGAACAAGTAGCTCAGCGGTGAAGCAAGTGCGCTGGGCGGTGCTTACCAGACTTGACTTAACCATCAAGCAAACCATGAAGTCATCCATGACCTCACCTCAAGTAGCTCACCATAGGCTTTTCAGAAGTAGCTCACAATAGTTGGTTTCATAGCCCACCACTAGCTTTGGTGAGTCATGCACAAGGAGGTGACTAAGCTACTTGGTCAAGGGACCAAACCCATGCTGAAGGGTTTGGTCAGCTGTTGAGCAGTCCAGCTTAGCAGCTCAGCGGTCTGGAATTTTGCCTATAAATAGATGCCATTTCCTTCGAGCAAAACATGTTGTAATTGAGCATTTCTTCACTAAATTCTCTGAAACAACAGTTGAAGGCAGAATTCTCTCATTTATGAATTCTTTCTTAGCTTAGAGTTTTCATTTTCAAGTAAGTTTTGTAACTTGTAGTTTAGAATTCAAGAGGAGAAAAGGAGATGGAAAATGAGATGCAAAAATCAATTTTGTACTCTCATTTGGAACTCAAAAGCATCCAATCCTTGCATGGATAGCTCATGCTCAAGGGTATTCTAACAAAGCCGAGATGGGGAAAAGAAGGAATGACTTATTCACATGATTATTAAGAAAGTAAGTTGTAACTGGAATTTTCTTGAAACCATTATACCGGCGTTAGAATTTATTTCAACAAAGCTGAGATGGCGAACAAAGAATAAAACCGAGTTCTCTTACTTAAGCAAACAAAAAGAACATAACAAAAAAGAGAGTATTAATCTTTCAACAAATTGACACTATTGTTAGGACGATTTGTTGAGAGGAGAAAACTCCCAAATAAAAATAAACACCGAACAACACTTTCAACAAGTTTGAAGGGGGATTTGCACCAGATGCTGCTTTCAACAAGTTCCAGGCACTGATGTGCACCGAGGAGCAGAAGGTCACCTATGTGACCTACATGCTGGCTGAAGAGGCTGAGAACTGGTGGGAGTTCACTCAACACTAGATGGAGCACAAATAACAAATTGTCAACTAGACAACTTTCAAGGATAAGTTTCTACATAAATACATTCCAGCGGACATGAAGACTAAGAAAGAAATGGAATTCCCACATCTGCAGCAGGGGAACATGTTAGTTGGGGAGTATGCTGCTGTGTTTGAGGATTTGGCAAGGTATACTCCATATTACAATCAAGTGGGTAATGAAAGATCCAAGTGTGCCAAGTTTGAAGAAGGATTGAGGCACGACTTGAAGGTGATGTTTGCTCACCAACAAATACTAGATTTTCCAACTCTGGTCAAAAAATGCAGAATCTACGAGGAGAGTGTGAAGGCAAGGAATGTCGCACTCAAGAATGCTATTCCTCAGGGAAATTCCTACGGACCCTAGAGGAATTTAGGTCAGAATCGTGGAAGGGGAAAGCCTTTCCACCACAACAAGAAACCATATGGATTTCCATCTAGAAATCAACAGAAATTATTCCGATCAAACAACAACAACAACTAAGGTTTTCAAGCTGGGAACTCCAACAACAACTCACCACCTTGGTGCTCGAAGTGCAAGGGAAAGTATTTCGGTGCCAACTGCCCTATTTGCTATCACTGCAACCAACCGGGACATATTAAGCCGGTGTGCCCCTTGCTGAAGAAGGAAGGAGTGAATGCTGTTCGGGCGGCCATACCTCTAGCTAAAGGAAGGGTATTCACCATGAGTGGAGCTGAGATCAAGGAGGATGAAGATCTCATTCAAGGTACATGTCTTGTTAATGAGATTTCCTTATCTATAATGTTTGATTCGTGTGCGACCCATTCATTTATATCCCATGATGTTGTTAACCGATTTGAATTTCCTATAGTTCCCTTACCATATGATCTAGTTGTGTCAACACCCACAAACGAACCTGTCATAGTCTCAACTGTATGTTCATAATGCCCCATAGTTTTAGATAATAGAACTTTCCTAGTTTACCTGATATGTCTACCCTTATCCTAATTAGATATCATCTTAGGAATGGACTGGCTATCCAATAACCATGTTCTCTAGAACTATTTTAACAAAACAGTAGTCTTTAGCAACCCTAAAGACCCAATAGAACCTCGTTATGAAACCAAAAGCACAATTTCCAATCAAATGGAGAAGTTATTGAAGGAGGGAGCCCAACTGTTCATGATGTTAGCATCGCTGGAGAAGAAAGAAGGAGGAGAAAGTCAAAGTGTACTAGTGGTTCAGGACTTCTCTGAAGTCTTTCCGAGTGATATTCCTGGTTTACCCTTAGTAAGGGAGATAGAGTTCGCTATTGATTTTGTTCCTGGAACTGGACCAATTTCTATAGCTCCCTATAGGATGGCACCATTAGAGTTGACAGATTTAAAGAAACAATTGGAGGACCTGCTGTAGAAACAGTTCGTCAGATCGAGTGTTTCTCCATGGGGTGCTCCAATTTTGTTTGTAAAGAAGATGAACGGCAATATGAGGTTGTGTACCGACTACCGACAACAGAACAAGGCGACCATTAAGAACAAGTACCTGTTGCCAAGGATTGATGACTTGATTGACCAATTGAGAGGAGCTACAGTATTTTCAAAGACCGACCTTTGATCGGCGTATCATCAATTACACGTAAAGTTGGAAGACATTCCGAAAACAAATTTTCGGACGCGTTATGGCCATTACGAATACCTCGTAATGCCATTTGGTGTGACCAACGCTCCTGCAGTATTCATGGATTACATGAACAAGATTTTTCATCCATACCTCGACACGTTTGTAGTCGTGTTTATCGATGATATCCTGATTTATTCAAAGAATCAAGCCAAAAATGCCGAATATTTGTGAGTGGTATTGCAGATTTTGAAGGACAATCAACTTTATTCCAAACTTTCAAAGTTTGAGTTTTGGCTAGAGTCGGTAAATTTTGTCGGTCATGTAATCTCGAAAGGAGGAAATGTCGTGGATCATGCGAAAATGGAGACAGTAATGGAATGGAATTCTCCAAAGTCGGTGACAGAGATCAAAAGCTTTTTTCGGATTAGCTCGGTACTATAGGAAATTCATTGAAGGATTTTCAAAGTTAGCCTTGCCGCTAACTACGCTAACAAGGAAGGACAAACCCTTTGTCTAGACGACGAAGTGCGAATCAAGTTTTCAAGAGTTGAAGGAGAGGTTGACCACAACGCCTGTATTAGTCTCACTAGATCCCAACAGAAACTACAACATATATTGTGACACATCAAAGCAAGGATTTGGTTGCGTGTTGATGCAACAAAGGATAGTAGTGGCTTATGCGTCAAGGCTGTTAAAGTCACATGAGTAGAACTACCCAACGATCTGGAACTAGCTACAATCGTGTTTGCCCTCAAAACTCCAAACTCCCTCATAAGTTTGGAGTTGCCTTAGGCATTAAGAAAGCTTGTACTTAATCAATTTCCTGTTTGTTTGGATTAAGTACAACAATATTTCTTATACCGATTTATGTTATGTTTATATATGCAAATACCATGTTTACTCTTGAATTATAATGTTTGAATGAATATAATGGCAATGATTTGTATGTGATAATTGTTAAATTCAAGGTTTAAAAACATGTGATATAATTGAGAAATATTTTCTTTGAGAAAAGTAATTAAAATGATATTTAGGCTCTTCTCGCTGGAGCAAGACAGCTCTCGCTTGAGCGACAAGTGTCTAGAGAAAACGAGTGTTTTTGCTCGAAGCGAGACAACTCTCTCTTGAGTTAAAATAGGCACCAAGAAAACTGATTGTTTTCTCGCTTAAGGCACAAATGCCTCAAAAGTGGATGTGCCCTCGCTTGAGCGAGACAGCTCTCGCTTGAGCGAGAGGGCTCCACACAGATGTGACTTCTTTTTAAGTCGTCTGAACGATAACTCTCATATATACGAGAGCCTAATGGCATAATTTCCATCAAGAAGTTTTAAAGGTAAATAAATATATGAAATTCTTGAAAGTAATAAAAGTAAGGAATTACTTTGTTAAAGGTGAGGCCCGAGGGTGTGATATGATGCCCACTCAGTGAGATCATTTGAACGTAAGAGGCATGGCTAGAGGAGTCGTCCAAGATGATTCAGTGATGGTTCGCAGTGGTGCTGAGAAGTATTATGTTATTCCCATGCAGCGAGATCGTTTGACCTTAAGAGGCTTGGCTTGAGAGCCGTCCAGGATAATTCAATAATGGTTCGTAGTGGTGCTGAAATTATTCTCGTTTTCTTTAAATTTTAAGATCGGGAAACACTAGAAGCATTCCCGATGGGAGATGTCTTAGGATGGGCAGATTGCTAGAAAAGATGGATTAAAAGGCATAATTTGCTAATTTCGGTTAGGGTGCATATCCATGGTAAAAAATGAAGTGGTGGAGAGGAAATTTATGGGAGACGATTTAGCCCCGAAATGTTGAGAGGGACGATGTTGTTGGCAGTGATTCGTTAGCAAAGTCTTGAGGGAGATTCTAGGTGAGACGAGTCTCATGTATTCTTGGATGAGGTATTCTGTTGGATCAGACAGTGCTCACAGCGCACACTAGACGATCTCTGACAACCCCTCTCTACAATCAGGATCGATGAGAGGGATTCCCAGAAAGTGTTTGATACGACACCATCCTAAAATGGACAGTTCTATTAGAATAGATTGGTCACATATCCTTCCGAGGAATAATTTTGGTACGATCAAATCGGCTTGTTATGGGAACTGTACCCTTGGTTATTTCCGAATAGTTATTGGGAGGATAAAGGTGTAAGGATGGTGGACTCATGCATCACATTGCATACATGATATTCTACGATATTGATTCTAAATTCTCGAGTTTTATACTTCATTCATCATTATTATATGCTTGTATGATCACATGATATATCTGTACTCGTGTGTTGTCTTGGTGTATTATTTCGTGTAATTCCACGACGTTGATGACAAGTTTTTCATAAATGTTTTACTTTCTCTCTTTTCTTCCAGTGTATTTTTACACATGTTCAGATGGACCCATCAACACTGATCTGAGGTTATCGCTTCACTATGTCCCAGGAGGGGACATGGAGTGTTGAGGGTAATCGACACACTTACACAGGTTCTTATGACCTGGAGCTGGATTGGGTAAGCAATGGCTCAGTTCTACATCTTACACCTTACTGCGCAGTCCGGCAAGCATCATTCACTTTGCCCGACCGAAGACATGCAACCACCGGACTTTCTGTACTAGCTGAAGCTCAAGGTGTACCAGAAGTTGTGAGGACCTGGCCCCAAACAGGTTTCTCATCATCAGGATCTGTGCCAAGAGAGACAGACGGGGCCATGCCAAGGGGTACACCTTGGACCCCTCAATGGATTGGGCAGTGGATGAAGTGGAGGAGGAGGAAGACAATGTTGATTGTGTAGAGCTTATCGTTTTATGAATGGATGCCGAAATGAATAAGTATATGAATATATGAACCATATTTTTAGGTTGATGAATGTATGGATGATATACATTTACATTTCGAATGGATGAATGTTTGAATTGTGTATTTTCTTAAATATATGTATGCATGAATGGGTGAATGAATGTTCAAATGATGTATTTTGTTTTACATGAACGAATGAGTCAATGAATGTTTGAATTATATATTTTTGAATGTATGAATGAATGCATAAGTGAATGAATAAATGAGTGAATAGATAATTGAATGAATAAATGAGTAATAATATTTTAATGATGTAGTTTTTGTTTTTGAGTTATTTGCTTATGGATGAAATGTGTAATAATGCAAAATACATGTCCTTAGAGTAATGAACCCTATCTTATGTTGATTTAGTCATTATTACAGCATATGAAGTGTCACAATGAGTTGCCACATGTCATATAGTTCAGGATATCCCAGTGTAAAGATCAGTTAATTTTAGAATGGTGGATCCTATCAAGAGTACTTTATCTTGCGTGAAGATTATATGTGCCTTTGGTGTAGGGATATCAATGTGCAATGATATCCTATACAATTAGGGCTTAGGATGATGTTTGGGTCAATTTATTTAAGGAATATTAGTCCCACCTTATATTGAGAATTAAATAGAAAAAATTGTTGACGGGTGCATATGTAAGTATGCTTAATGTGTCCTAAATGAGGTATAATTACAAGATTTTGGCTAATCTAAAAGTCACAATCCTATGGTGAGGCACTGGGTATTGTATAAGGTGTACTCAATAAAAGCTTTATACTTCTAGTTTACTAAAGTGCATCTAATCTCAAAAGAAAGGAAAACAAATATCATAGTTAGAAATGAGAGGAGACTTGCCCCCAAGTGCATATCTGACAATACCAAGAATAATTTAGGTGATTCGTCATGCTAATAGTAGTGAGACAACGTCTGACACCAGACAAAGCGGATGTTCTTCCCATCTCAATCCTAATCTTTAATGTCCGGGTTCAGGACATATGTGTACAAAGTGTACAACAATGTTAGTTATGACAAGATAGAGTCTTGCTCCGATGTATTCCTATGAATAGTAGGGAATCAATACTACCTAGTTCTTCGTAGAAAAATATTTGTTTGTTGGATTTATTTTATTTATTAGATGATTCAGCATTATTTATTTTTAGAAAGATGATTTAGCAATTACTTATGAGGCAATAACTCTCGTATTCACACCACATATCAACTTAAAGGGGTCAGTTTTAATTAATTATCCATTTCAAGTGAATTAGGCGACATCATTCGTGTCTGCACTACATATTAACTTAAAGAGATATATTTTAAATCAACTTCTCACTTCAAGGTGAGTGAGATGACAACACTCATGTTTGCACCATAATTCATTTTTAGGGAATCTTTTTTTTAATTAGTTACCTGCTTACAAAACTTAAGTGACTGAGGTAGCAATACTCATGTCCGCAACACAACTCAAATAAAAAGAAAATAATTGAGAAGAAGAATTTTTATTTACTACATCTGAAGTGTTTACATTTTTATTTAATTAGAAGAACGATATTTGCTTAATTATATACCCATCATTTATAAAAGAAAATAAATATTTATTATTATTATTTAAAATAAAAAACTAAAAATTTAATCATTATTTAGTGATATAAAAAATAATTATCACCATAAAAACTATATAAACATGAAAAAAAAGATGAAAAGAATGTGAATAACTACATCTCCCAATAGAAAGGAGAAGGCCTTCCCCACAAATTTCTCTCTACGTATGATATCTGAAAGGATTTTTATTTATTAGATGATTTAGCATTATTTTTTTCTTGGTGTTTTTCTTCTTTGTTTTTCAGGAGCTCAAGACCTCTATTTATAGGAGGAATTTAACATATATTGAAAGCTAAA
>NW_017727838.1:147612-151462 GCF_001865875.1 Lupinus angustifolius | reverse complement strand
AAACTGCTATTGTTTGGTAAAAATCTCATGGAGACTTTATAAAAATCCTAACACTCTATGGCATAACCCACTTATAAGTATAAAACTTATTCCTTGAGTTTTATGGAGTCTAAGTGACTAGAATATTTTATTATTATTTTTATATAAGAAATGAAAACGGAAGAGTAATCGCATTTTTTTATATAAAAATAGAATCTTTCAATTACTAGGCTAATAAGTGTTTATCAAGTGTCTTAAAACTATTTTTTATTTAAAAAGGTAAAAAAAATAGAAACAAGAGAAAATTCAGTCATTTGTTATCTTAACTAATTATGATGTAATTATTAGTGTATTTTATAATGCAACTCAACCAAATTGATATTAAATTAATTTGATCTTGTTTGCTTATTTTTAGATTTCAAACCTAATTTATTCATTGATCAAATTTTGATGACATCAATTCTCAAAAGATTTAAATATTTTTATCGTAGTGATTTATGTAACTAAATCAAATTGATATCAAATTTATTTGATTTAATATAATATGCTTATTCTCTATTGCAATTCTTAATTTATTTTTTGATCAAATTTTGATGTAAGAAAATCTCTAATGATTCAATCATTTTAATTAGATATTGTTTACATACTTTTCAGGTTTATGTTTTTGTTATTTTTTATTTTATAAAATGACCTAAGTAAAATTAGGTGTTCATAGAATTCAAGTAGCAAATATATGAATATTGTGTTAGATCAGTGAACACAATAGACAATATAAGATTAGAAATGAAAATACTATTCGAGAAATCATAAATAAAGACTTAGAAATTAATGATGTATCAATAAATATAATTTATTATATAATATTTTAGTGTCGTTCGATCCATGTAATCGATCTGTGAGATAAAAACTTAGTTGTTTTTTTGTAGTTGAGCAATACAATTGAAATATTGATTATGACCAATATTAAGTTTTAAATTTTAAGCAAAATATTAAGTTTTAAATTTTAAGCACGTGTTGATTTATTTTTTAATACATTTAATACTTAATCAAATAACATTAATAAAGTTGATGAATTTTCTTATTTAAATTAATGCATTAAGTACGTCACACAATATATATTTCTTTCTTCATGTTATCAATATTATTGGTATCATTTTTTAGGAGCTCCACATTGGGTAACATAATAAACTTAATATGATACTTAAACCATGAAACTCTCTTATTTAATATGACTAGTCTTTTGAGTAAATTACACTGACATCCCCTGAATTTTAGCGAAATTACACAAACCACCCCTTAATTTTTTCCACCTACCCAAACCCCCTAATTTTTATACTTTCATTATACTATTCACTTCTGCACGAAAAATAAGTGTAATCTTTTAAACAAAAATGTGATGAATATAATTTAGTTAAACAAAACATGGTATATTGTGGAGAGAAAACCAAATAATATATGAGTCAATACATTTTTATTATTTTTGGTTCGTTACACCATAGTATAAATTTGTATATTATTTGGACTTGTCTCCATAATATACGATGTTTTGTTTAAATTAATTGCATTCATCACATTTTTTGTTTAAAATATTACATTTATTTCTCATGCATGAGTTATCAGTGTAATGTAAGTATAAAATTATAGGGTTTGTGTAGGTGTAGAAAAGTGAGGGGTGATTTATGTAATTTCGCTAAAACTTAGTGGGTGTTAGTGGAATTTATTCTAGTCTTTTTGGTTGACTCTCCTCATGTCCTTAAGTCCTAACAATCGGTGCTTTCATTGAGAATTGTGTCATAGAAAAGGACTACCTGTAGGCTGGATTAAGTTATATTACCGAACATCGATAGGTGAGTGAAGCCACCAAAAGAGAAAATGCTACTACCATCAAGTCAGTATCGATAAAATGAAAGTCGTGATGGACGTCAGCCCTTAAAGGGGATGGCGACGTTAAGAGTCCCACAATGTGTAGCATAATAAACTCAATATGATACTTAAGCCAAAATACTCTCTCACCTAATAGACTACTCTTTTGGGTTGATTATCCTTATATGCTTAAGTCCTAACTCATTATTTAAAATAAAGTTTCTAATGATTTCACAATTTAAATATTTTTTAATCTTACCTTAAGCATATTCTATTTTTAACTCATTATTAGTTATTCTAATAACATTAATCAATTTTAATTTTTATTCAAATTAATACATTAAATCCATCGTTTAATGTTTTTTATTTATTGTTATTAAAATAATGTTTTAGATAAGTTCATATTTTAATACTAACCCAAGTATTTTTTATAAGACTATTTTGAGTTTATAGTTTTAGTCCTTTGTAATGATCTTCCCAATCTACCATTCATATCAATTTCTATAATTATTTGTCGAATAGAAAATACGTGTAGCGAAAATAACAATAATAATTTGATTAATAATAATAATAATAATTTGATTGTTTAGTTTTGAAGATTTTTCTGCTTAGATTTATGGGAAAAGTGCGTAAAATTCTCTTGAACTTTTTACCTTTGTGAGTTCTCGACTTAAACTATTTTTTATTCTTAATTACCCATTAAATTTTACATGTTTGTGAAATTGGTTTCTATAAATATTTATTTGTTATGCTTAGATTTTCACACTTGCTTCTCCGTAATATCGATTGATTATACTTTAGCAGCAGGTATCCCATGTATTGAGTATGCATTCTTAAATTTACCGTGCTTTATAAAAATTATAATAGATTTATTGATCTTAATAAATTTAAGTTTTAACTATAAAACATAATTCCACTTATTACTATAAAAAAAATTACGTTTTCGTGTGAGACCACATTTCTTTAAGATATAGCACTTTTGTTTTATAAAATCAATGGCTAATTACTTGAATATTTTCGTGAATAAATTAGCAAACAACACTGAGTCTTTTTTTTTATTTGCACTTAATAATTGACATACAAGCTATTTATCATACACTATATCATACATTATAAATTAACGACGGCTAGAACACCTTTATTTAAAATTTTAATTATTTCTTATTACATATTAAAAAATTAATGTTAATTATTTCTTACACTGTATCCTTTGAAGTATTCACTGTTCTAATAAAACAACTTAAAATGGGTCAAACTATAATCATTTATTTTGGAGACATGTATATAATATATGGATTTAATATTTATATTCTGATAGTGTAATTGTTTTTTATACTGTCAGTAAATCATCTATTATTCATATGTTAATCATCGTTGACCCTCAAACAAAAGTCATACAAATCAATGGTGGATGGTGTGCTGACAACATATAAAACTTTACACTAACGATGTAAATATTTAAACTCATAATATAATATAATATTTGATATTACTAAGGGTCTCTCCTCACTTTTTGGGTAATGAACTAATCATAGATGCCCCTCCCAACAAATGTTGTTCCCAGTAATCGAACCATTAACTTTGGGGATCCAATTGGATCATACACCATTAGACTAATGCCTATTAGTTATTATAATATAATAAAAGATATTGTAAAATCGTAGAAATATAGATAGAATGTAGAAAAAACAATTAATGAATGGCAAAACAATTATGTAGAATAAGTAGATGATAAAAATAAGGGCCTAAATATTCCTTAAGAGCTTACGCGTGAAAATTACGAATTCAACTAGTAAGAATTAGTTCACTTCTCCTTTGATGATCATATCTCTTTTTCGTGCATCGGTAATTTTGATTAACAAAAGTTAATTGTTACCAAATTATTTTTTTTTGGTTTTTTAATCATTATCATCAATTGTTGTATCTATTCACGAAAGGAATTCATATAATGTAGCAATGCTTTCTTTGAATTATCATTAATACACAAAAATCTTACCAATTTTGAATT
>NW_017727838.1:147041-147512 GCF_001865875.1 Lupinus angustifolius | reverse complement strand
ATTCCCAAAAGAGTATAAATTGAGAACCATTCTCTACCATTTCTTGTATCTCTCATAGCCTATCTTTCCCTAAGCATCCATTTTCTTTGAGCCATGTCTAACTCAATCCCCAACTCTAGTAACCCAATCCCTAGCTCTAGTAGCCAAAAGAAGAACAAGGGTCGTAGAAGGATTGAGATGAAAATGATAGCCAAAGACAACATCCTACAAGTCACATTCTCCAAACGCCGCACTGGGCTATTCAAGAAAGGGAGCGAGCTTTGCACGCTTTGTGATGCAAAAGTTGGGCTAGTTGTCTTTTCTCCTGCAAACAAGGCTTTCTCCTTTGGCGACCCTAGTATTGATGTTGTCGTAGACCGCTATCAAATGAGCAACCAACCACGAAACCTGGGGAACATGCAATATCTTGAGGCTCACAGAAATGCTAATGTTCAGGAGCTTAATGATAAGATTAATCGGATCAATGAAGAT
>NW_017727838.1:134795-146941 GCF_001865875.1 Lupinus angustifolius | reverse complement strand
TGCTTGGTGTTGTTGAAAGGCAGAATATTGCTGAGGGTTCTGCTACTGTTGCTGCTGCTATCCCACCTCCTCCTCACTTTTTTACAGGTGGTGCATCTTCTTCAAACAACCCTTTGCCACCACCACCTCAGCCACCAACTCAGGAGTTTTAGGTGCAGCCGCCACTGCCACCTCAGCAGTTTCCTATGAATCCACAAGCACCACTACAACAGTTTATGCATCCACAACCACCACCTCGGCAGTTTATGCAGCCATAACCACTACCTCGGTAGTTTCCAATGTATCCACCACCAACACATATGCTTCAAAATCAATCCATGATGCTGCCAAATAATTTGTTCAATGGTGGCATGATGAATCACCATGCCTTCAATAATAATAATATAGGAGGATATGGACCTGCAGGTGGATTCTTTTGATCCATTTCAATCCAAATCCACCTAAATCGAAATCTTCTTTACCAAATGTTATTTATGCTTCTATACCAACCCAATGATGTTTTGCTAACTACTTAAATATGTGAGTATGATAATTAATGAGAACTAAAATGAGGTGTGCTATTTATTACTAGGCAAAATCTTATTAGGTTGGTATAGAGGCATAAAAAACTTATGGTATAGAAAATTTGGGTTCAAAATATGCCCTATCTTTCTTTTCAATAATTTATTGTATTTCAATTTCTATATTTACTAGTTTCATAGTTGGGACTGATAAGGGTTTGGATTTTCATTATGTTGCTTGTCTTGTCTGTTTATGGCATGTCTGTCATAATCTTTGTAATTTTTTACTTCTGAATGTATTTATCAAATAAAGGGCATATTACTTTTTAATATTTCAAGATCTCTTTCAATAATGTATATTATGATAACATGTTTAGGGCTTTCAAATTATGAACTCCCAAAACCAAATAAATAATGAACATTATTGCTAAAACTAACAATTCAGATCATGAACTATAGTACCGATTTATATTTGATTTTTTAGATATATGAAAGAGCCTTGTTGAATCATACGTGAAAATTATGGATGAGGAGCCCTTCCAAATTATCATATAAGTACAACATAAATGTGCCCTATGATATAATATTTGCTTAGCTTCAATTTTATCATATTTATACTAATACTAAATCCACCATATATGTAATCTAACTATTATATAAAAAAGTGAATCATTGGAAAAAATATGGACGACGAAGATATTTGTTTTATTTCAATTAACTAAAATTTATTAAAAAATTTGTATTCATCGAGTTTTATATGATTATAACTAATGAGAATAAAGTATCTCCTCATATAAGGAGAAAGTTATATCCCTCTGTCAGTGAAATCATTACATGTGACCTATTTCATCATTTTCTATGAAAAATTCTAAAACTAAATAAAATAGAACACATGTCATACTTTTACTAGCTTAAGAAGATAAGTTATCTCTTAATGTGAGGAGATACATTATTCTCATAACTAATATAGTAAAACCTTATTAGGATCCTTGAAAGGTCTGCAATCAATGAACTTAATTCCTCAAAGTTTAGCTCCATCAACTATTCTAAAAGATAAACATTACACAAGAATTCACATTTAATAACGCTCATTCAAAAATGTATGTGTGTTGCATATTGTTAAATGTAAGGTTGAAGGTAATTAACAAAATTCGGTGAAGCAAACACTGTTAAATGTGATTGATAAATGTGCAATCAACAATGCCTAATGAAGCAACCGTTGTTGTTTTTATGACAAAGAGATTCAACATCATTTAGTTAAGCGGGTGTTGTTGAAAGTGACATAGCACTTTGTATAGTGAGTGTTATTGAATGACATATTTTAAATATTGGTGTTTCGTGTAACCTAACTACGTAAATGTAATTAAATACACTAGTAAATCTTAAATAACTTTTAATTTCACATATTTGGTCCATTGGATCAAAGAAAATGAATGACTAAGATTAAGTATAACTAGTGTAACTTGTTAGATATTTTCTGATGATTGGTGAAATACCAATCCGCGGATCCTACGAAAGTGGAGACAGTAATGGAATGGAATTCTCCAAAGTCAGTGACAGAGATCAGAAGCATTCTTGGATTAGCGGGGTACTATAGGAAATTCATTGAAGAATTTTCAAAGTTAGCCTTGCCGCTAACTACACTAACGAGGAAGGACAAACCTTTGTCTGGACGACGAAGTGCGAATCAAGTTTTCAAGAGTTGAAGGAGAGGTTGACCACAACGCTTGTATTAGTCTTGCCAGATCCCAACGAAAACTACAACATATATTGTGATGCGTCGAAGCAAGGATTAGATTGCGTGTTGATGCAACAAAGGAAAGTAGTGGCTTATGCATCAAGGCAGTTAAAGACACATGAGCGGAACTACCCAACGCACGATCTGGAACTAGATGTAACATGTTTGCCCTCAAGGTGTGGAGACACCATCTGCATGGTGTGAGATTCGAAGTTTTCATCGACCACAAGTTTCTGAAGTGTCTGTTCAACTAGAAGGAACTAAACATGAGAAAAAGACGATGGATGGAATTCCTCAAGGACTACGATTTTGATCTTCAGTACAACCCTGGAAAAGCTAACATGGTGGCTGATGCATTGAGTAGGAAGTCTTCGCACATTTCGACCATGATCGTCAGAGAAATGAAGCAGATGAAGGATTTCAGGGATTTGAATTTAACGGTTCAAGTAGGACCTAAAAGTTTGATTTTAGGTCTGCTTACCGTAAAAAATGAGTTTTTGGAACAACTGAAGGGTTTACAAGGTTCAGATCCAGAACTACAAGAAAAGAGAGTCTTGTTAGCTGAAGGGAAAGCTCCGGAATTTCAGGTAGGAAACGATGGAGTACTCAAATGCAAGAATCGAGTCTGAATGCCAAGAGATCCCGATTTAAGAATGGAAATCTATGACGAAGCTCATAAAAGCAAGCTAAGTATTCATCCAGGAGCTACCAAGATGTATCAAGACCTGAAGAAGATGTTTTGATGGCCCAGTATAAAGAAATATGTAGTGGAGTATGTCTCCCATTGCTTAGTGTGCCAGAAAGCAAAACTTGAGCACAAGCGACCTAGTGGAGAACTTCAACCCTTGGATAAGGGTTATGACGTTGTTTGGTTAATTGTGAATCGTTTGAAGAAAATGACTCACTTTCTACCAATACACATAAAGTACTATTTGGATAGACTGGCAGAGTTGTACATTAAAGAAATAGTCCGATTGCATGATATTCCTAAAAATATTATCTCAGATAGAGACCTGCGCTTCACCTTGATGTTTTATAATGGTTTACAAACAACTTTGGGAACCAAGTTGAGTATGAGTTCAGCTTGATGGTCAATCGGAAAGGACTATCTAATCATTGGAGGATCTGCTCAGAGCTTGCGTATTGGAGAATTCAGGAAGTTGGGCTGACTATCTACATTTAATCGAGTTCACCTACAATAATAGTTTTCACTCTAGTATCGGCATGGCGCCATATGAAGCTCTCTATGGCAGAAAGTGTAGAACACCCCTATGTTGGATTGAGGCAGGAGAGAATCTAGTAATAGGACCCGATGTAGTTCAATAGACGACATAGAAAATAAGGCTGATAAGGGAAAATATGAAGACGACACAAAGTAAATAGAAGAGTTATTATGACAGAAGAAGGAGCCCCCGTGAGTTTTGGAGAGTTATTAATCAGTAATGTTTTAGGCTAAATGTCAGTTGAGTTTTAGTCTTGTATTATGATTTTCTTGCTTTCCCTATGTTTTCAAGATTTTTGGAGAATAAAAGTTTCTGAGACATTTCCGGGTCGTTTTATCGAGTTTTCACCCAGGTTTTGAGTTCTGTAACTCAGAATCGAATTCCCATTTCTCCGTTGGCTTTGAAATATTATTTCTAGTCAAAATGGACACCAATTTTGACTGTAACTCATCTCTAGATATTTTTCACCTTGAAATTCAAGTTTCGACGTTTCAGGCAAATCTCCTAAATCGGGAGATTGTATATTTCCGGAACCAATTATCCGAAAATGTTCGGACACGACGTTTATCGGGAAATTACATCATATCAATAAAGTTGGAAGTCATAATTTCATGAGCCACTTACTTGTTACACAAGTAATGCAAAAGCTTCCAAAAGCCCCTAAATCACTCAACAAATCCTCTCACTCCACCATCATTAGACACATCACCTATACTAGTCTAAATCTACTTACTTTGAATTTAATTTTCATATTTGATGAGGATGAGGTTCTCCTATAAATACCTCACCCCATTCTCTCATTTTTACACTAAATTCCCTATTCAAACTAAGGTAGTCTTTTATTTTCTTTTCTTCATCTTCTTCTCATACTTCATAGAAAGTTATGAGTTTTTATTATGTTGTTCATAAAGTAGAGTTTATATTTGTTCTTTAAGTATTTTATGAAGGCATAACTAAAGGGGGTGATAATAAAATCACATGAACCTTCATGTAGTTTTTGACTTTTGTAAATCTCGAAATTTCTTCCTTGTTCTTAGATGGAAAAACTATATCTTTGGACAAGGTTAGATGAGTTATTTGTTTGAAAATATTCAAAATTATTTTTAGTATTTGAATATGTTTAAAGGCGATGATTTTAACATCAAAGGAACCTTTAATGTGTTTAGGAAAAAGTTTGTATTTTATTCTTGAAAGTTTATGATGTTGATGAGTTGTTGTTGAAAATGTTTCATTTTTAGAAAGTATTATGTTTTAAAAGTGGTTTAGCATATTTTACTCTTTGATTTCCAAGTTAAAATAATGATTTGGGATAAAAGGTGATTTATTAAAGTCTTGACTTCATAAACTTAAAGTGTTATCAAGTTTTGGATATTAAAGTAGTAGAAAGTCTTACCTTAGGATTTATTTTCATAACTATGAAATTAACACTTACTAACCCTTGAGGTTTTTCCTAAAAAATTAGGAGGTGTTAAGATGTTCATAAAATAATGTTGTATTTATTTTAGTTGACTTACTTTAAAGTGGTAAGAATAACTAAAAGATGTTTAGTGTAAAATGTTAAATTAAGAGTCATTCTTTTTCATGACTACGAAAATAACACTTATTAACCCTTGAAGTTTTTTCCTAAAAAATTAGGTGGTGTTAAGATGTTCATGAAAATTTGTTTTAGTAGTATACTTGAAATAATGAGATTTACCTAAGAGTTTTGACTTTTTAAACTTAAAGTGTTATGAAGTCTTAGATGGTAAAATGATTTAAAAATATTGAATCTTAGTAAAATGATGTAAAAAGTTATTGCGTAAGTATAATAGTTATCGTCATTTAACTAATTAACGTTATTTTGGTGTAATGAAGAGTTCGAGAGGAGATCGGATCAAGTAAGCTCACCTGCAAATAGAGAACCTAGAGACCCGACACACTCAGGTGAGGAGAAAACATCGTGACACAGTGGTGTCCACCTATGCATCAGGACCTCCAAACTCCCTCACAAGTTTGGAGTTGTCTTGAGTATTAAGAAAGTTTGTACTTAACCAATTGCATGTTTGTTTGGATTAAGTACAACAATATTTCTTATACCGATTTATGTTATGTTTATATATGCAAATACCATGTTAACTCTTGATTTATAATGTTTGAATGATTATTATGGGAATGATATGTATGTGATAATTGTTAAATTCCAGGTTTAAAAACATGTGATATAAATGAGAAATATTTTCCTTCAGAAAAGTAATTAAAATGATATTCAGGCTCTTCTCGCTGGAGTGAGACAGCTCTCGCTTGAGCGAGAAGTGTATAGAGAAAACAAGTGTTTTAGCTCGGGGCGAGACATCTCTCTTGAGCTAAAATAGGCACCAAGAGAACTGATTTTTTTCTCGCTTAAGCGAGACAACTATCGCTTAAGCCACAAATGCCTTGAAAATGGATGTGCCCTCACTTGAGCGAGACAGCTCTCGCTTGAGCGAAAGGGCTCCACACAGACAAGACTTCTTTTTAAGTCGTCTGGACGATAACTCTCATATATACGAGAGCCTAATGTCATGTTTTCCATCAAGAAGTTGTAAAGGTAAATAACTATATGAAATTCTTGAAAGTAATAAAAGTAAGAATTGTTTTCTTAAAGGCGAGTCCCGAGGGTGTGATATTATGCCCATGCAGCGACATCGTTTGACCATAAGAGGCTTGGCTAGAGAAGTCATCCAGGATGATTCAGCACTGTTTCACAGTGGTGCTGAGAATTATTATGTTGTGCCCATGTAGCAAGATCGTCTGACCGTAAGAGGCTTGGCTTGAGAGTCGTCTAAGATAATTCAACGGTGGTTCATTGTGGTGCCGAAATTATTCTCTTTTTGTTTATATGTTAAGACCGGGACCCACTAGAAGCATTCCCGATAGGATATGTCTTAGGATGGGTAGATCGCTAGAAAAGATGGATTAAAAGACATAATTTGCTAATTTCGGTTAGGGTGCATATCCATGGTCAAAAATAAAGTAGTGGAGAGGAAATGTACGGGAGACGAATGAGCCTCGAGATGTTGAGAGGGACGGCGTTGATGGCGGTGATTTGTCAGCAAAGGCTTGAGGGAGAGTCTAGGTGAGACGAGTTCCATGTATTCCTGGATGAGGTATTTTGTTGGATCGGACAATGCTCACAACGCAAACTATACAATCTCTCACAACCCCTCTTTGCAATTAGGATCGATGAGAGGGGTGCCCTGAAAGTTTGAAATGGACAGCTCTGTTGGAACATATTGGTCATATATCCTTGCGAGGAATAATTTTGGTGCGATCAAATCGGCTTCTTATGGGAACTGTACTCTCGATTATTTCTGAATAGTTATTTTAAGGATAAAGGAGTAAGGATGGTGGACTCATGCATCGCATTGCATACATGATATTCTTCAATATTGATTCTAAATTCTCGAGTTTTATACTTCATTCATCATTATTATATGCTTGTATGATCACATGATATATCTTTACTCGTGTGTTGTCTTGGTGTATTATTCTGTGTAATTCCACGTTGTCGATGACAAGTTTTTCATAGATGTTTTACTTGTTAGATATCAGTGGCTAAAATACACCTAGAAGGGGGGGGGGAGTTGAAAGGTGTAGCGGTCAGAGTATCCGCTTTTCAAAAACAACAAATAATGCTGAAATAACCCTAGATTAATCGATTAACAGAGAAGGAATAATCGATTAACGCAAGCAATTTAATCGATTAAAATAGCTAATTACACACACAGATTCAGTTTCTTGCACGACAAGCAACTGAGATCGAAGAAAATATACAGAGCTAATAGATATATCAGAGTTACAACAGTATAGTATATAAACAGATGATTTCAATTAAAACAACTATACAAAGTAATCGATTAAAGCAGTAAAGAGAGAGAGGGAAAGAAAAGCTTGCAACATGATTTTTATCTTGGTTCGTTTGCGGGTCCACTCGCAAACTACATCCACGCCTCCCGGCATATCTGGGAGATTTTTCTTCACTATAATCGAAATAACGTTTTACAAACAATTCTTTCAATTACAACACTTATCCCTTGGTTTGACTCCCTTCCTACCGCCCAAGAAAACCTTTCTTGCGGTGTAGCCCCAGCCAAGAACCTATTCTTTCTATCAAGATCTCTAAGCTAATGAAGATACAACATAATCTCGTTGGTGGTAAGACACCTTGAGATTCCCAAAGTTACAACACTTTTTACAACAAAAACATAGAGTAATCGAAAGCAATTACAATGCTCAAGTTAACCAATGAAGACCTTAGTCTACAACTCTAACACAAGTCTCATATAACATGATAATGCATTAGTTAAAAACAGATTTTAAAAAATATGAAATATTTCCAAAAACATCAAGAAATGCATGAACATATGAGATGAAATGATGAGAAATTAAACATGAAATGCCTCTCAATCCTAAAGCATAGAAATCTCTCTTTTCTAATCCCACAAATGCAATTTCTTATAGATGCAGCAATTAACACGAAATATGCTCTAACTCTCTTAAAATCTAACATGCAAGTTACGGCTTGAGTTCTAAAAATGCAGTTTATAAAGAATCCATTTCCAGTTAATCGATTAAAACCTTGGTTAATCGATTAACGCGGTTTAAAATCATAACTGATTCTGTTTTTCAAGTTTTCAGTTTCAACAACTTTTCAAAAACTTATGTTAATCGATTAAATCATGCCTTAATCGATTAACAACATATTTCTAAGTGAATTTTCAATTTATAAAACTCAAATACGTTATGCACTTAATTTATACATGTTCAACACTAAGTTTATGCCTAGGATGCACATATTACATGTATTTATGTGATGCATGAACATATTATAAATGACATATCTCAAAACTTAAAATGATTTAAAGTTTTATGCATATGAGACATGTATTGAGTTTACCTAAGCCTTAGACTCAACCTAAACTAATTACTAGTCTAAGTCTAATACCAATCTTGAGACTTAAGCACGTTGATTTGTTGATGATCTTCAAGCTCTTATGAAACACAAGTTGTCCTCATCAAAACCAAAACACATAGTGAGCTAGCTTTCCAAAGTGCTCCTCTTGACATGTGCACTTTCATTACTCCCTCTCTTTTCTTCTGGTGTATTTGTATGCATGTTCAGATTGACCCATGAGCACTGATCCGAGGTTATCGCTTCACTATGTCCCAGGAGGGGGCATGGAGTGTTGAGGGACAGACGGGGTCATGCCAAGGGGGTACACCCTGGACCCCTCTATGGATTGGGGAGCGGATGAAGTGGAGTAGGAGGAAGACAATGTCGACTGTGTAGAGCTTATCTTTTTATGAATGGATGCATAAATAAATAACTATATGAATATATGAACGATGTTTTTAAGTTTATGAATGTATGGATGATATACATTTTACTTTTCGAATGGATGATATACATTTTACTTTTCGAATGGATGAATGTTTGAATTGTGTATTTTTTTAATATATGTATGCATGAATGGGTGTATGAATGTTTGAATGATGTATTTTGTTTTACAGGAACGAATGAGTCAATGAATGTTTGAATTATATATTTTTGAATGTATGAATGAATGCATAAGTAAATGAATAAATGAGTGAATATATAATTGAGTGAATAAATGAGTAATAATATTTTAATAATGTAGTTTTTGTTTTTGAGTTATTTGTTTATGGATGAAATGTGTAATAATTCAAAATACATGTCCTTAGGGTAATGAACCCTATCTTATGTTGACTTAGTCATTATTAGAACATATGAAGTGTCACAATGAGTTAATATGTGCCTTTGGTGTAGAGATATCAATATGCAATGATATCCTATACAGTTAGGGCTTAGGATGATGTTTGGATCACTTTATTTAAGGAATATTAGTCTCGCCTTATATGGAGAATTAAATAGAAAAAATTGTTGATGGGTGCAAATGAAAGTATGCTTAATGTGTCCTAAATGAGGTATAATTACAAGATTTTGGCTAATCTAAAAGTCACAACCCTATGGTGAGGCACTAGGTATTGTTTAAGGTGTACTCAATAAAAGCTTTAGACTTCTAGTTTACTAAAGTGCATCTAATCTCAAAAGAAAGGAAAACAAATATCATAGTTAGAAATGAGAGGAGACTAGCCCCCAAGTGCATATCTCACAATACCATGAACAATTTAGGTGATTCGTCATGTTAATACTAGTGAGACAACGTCTGACACTAGACAAAGCGGATGTCCTTCCCATCTCAATCCTAATCTTTAATGTCCGGGTTCAGGACATATGTGTACAAACTTTAGTGTACAACAATGTTAGTTATGACAAGATAGAGTCTTGCTCCGATGTATTCCTATGAATAGTAGGGAATCAATACTGCCTAGTTCTTCGTAGAAAAATATTTGTTTGTTGGATTTATTTTATTTATTAGATGATTTAGCATTATTTATTTTTCGAAAGATGATTTAGCAATTATTTATGAGGCAACAACTCTCGTATTCACACCACATATCAGCTTAAAGGGATCAGTTTTAATTAATTATCCATTTCAAGTGAATTAGGCGACATCATTCATGTCTGCACCACATATTGACTTAAAGAGATATATTTTAAATCAACTACTCACTTCAAGGTGAGTGAGATGACAACACTCATATTTGCACCCTAATTCTATTTGAGGGAATTTTTTTTTTTAATTAGTTACCTGTTTACAAAACTTAAGTGACTTAGGTAGCAATACTCATGTCCGCAACACAATTCAAATAAAAAGAAAATAATTGAGAAGAAGAATTTTTATTTACTACATCTGAAATATTTACATTTTTATTTAATTAGAAGAAGGATATTTGCTTAATTATATACCCATCATTTATAAAAGAAAATAAATATTTATTATTATTATTTAAAATAAAAAACTAATTAGTTAATCATTATTTAGTGTTATAAAAATAATTATCACCATAAAAACTATATAAAAATGAAAAAAAAAAGATGAAAAGAATGTGCATAACTACATCTCCCAATAGAAAGGAGAAGGGGTTCACCACACACTTCTCTCTACGTATGATATCTGAAAGGATTTTTATTTATAAGATGATTTAGCATTATTTTTTCTTGGCATTTTTCTTCTTTGTTTTTCAGGAGCTCAAGACCTCTATTTATAGGTGGAATTTAACATATATTTAAAGCTAAAGATAATCTCTCTAATTCATGTCTCCAATCAATTAAATCATTCTATTTTTTAGAATCAAATATGTTATTTTTTATTATAAAATTTGAATATTAGATATAATATAGCTTCCAAATTATCTAGAAATATCTCATCAAAACTTTATAAAGTCTCAGAATATTATTATTATACTTATATTGATTCGACTTTAAAATTGTGGTTTCCAAACTGATTTTGTTTGGTAAAAATGTCATGGAGACCATAAAAATGTCCTAACACTCTATGGCATAACCCACTTATACGTATAAAACATATTACTTGAGTTTTATGGAGTCTAAGTGACTAGAATATTTTATTATTATTTTTATATAAGAAATGAAAATCGAAGAGTAAGCGCATTTTTTTTATATAAAAATAGAATCTTTCTATTACTAGGCTAATAAATGTTTATCAAGTAACTTAAAACTATTTTTATTTAAAAAGGTAGACAAAAAGAGAAACAAGTGAAAATTGAGTCATTTTCTATCCTTAACTAATTATGATGTCATTATTAGTGTATTTTAAAATGCAACTCATCCAAATTGATATTAAATCAATTTGATCTTGTTTGCTTAATTTTAGATTTCAAACTTAATTTATTCATTGATCAAATTTTGATGAAATCAATTCTCAAAAGATTTAAATATTTTTATCGTAGTGATTTATGCAACTAAATCAAATGGATATCAAATTATGGCTTAATTTATGCAACTCTTGTATGATCACATGATATATCTTTACTCGTGTGTTGTCTTGGTGTATTATTCTGTGTAATTCCACGATGTCGACGACAAGTTTTTCATAGATGTTTTACTTGTTAGGTATCAGTGGCTAAAATACACCTAGAAGGGGGTTGAAAGGTGTAGCGGTCAGAGTATCCGCTTTTCACAAACAATAAATAATGCTGAAATAACCCCATATTAATCGATTAAGAGAGAAGTAATAATCGATTAACACGAGCAATTTAATCAATTAAAATAGCTCAGATTACACAAACAGATTCGGTTTCTTGCACGACAAGCAACTGAGATCAAAGCAAATATACAGAGCTAACAAATATATCAGAGTTACAACAATATAGCATAGAAACAGATTATTACAATTAAAACAACTATACAAAGTAATCGATTAAAGTAATAAAGAGAGAGAGGGAAAGAAAAAGCCTGCAACAAGGATTTTATCCTGGTTCGTTTGCAGGTCCACTTGCAAACTATATCCAGGCCTCCCGGCTGATCTGGGAGATTTTTCTTCACTATAATTGAAATAACGTTTTACAAACAATTCTTCCAATTACAACACTTAGACTCTTTCTTGAAACTAAAGAACCTTATCCCTTGGTTTGACTCCCTTCCTACCGCCCAAGAAAACCTTTCTTGCGGTGTAGCCCTAGCCAAGAACCTTATCTTTCTATCAAGATCTCTAAGCAAACGAAGATACAACACAATCTCGTTGGTGGTAAGACACCTTGAGATTCCCAAAGTTACAACAC
>NW_017727838.1:132615-134695 GCF_001865875.1 Lupinus angustifolius | reverse complement strand
AAATCTTCACAAAAACATCAATGAATGCATGAACATGTGAGGTGAAATGATGAGAAATTAAACATGAAATGCCTCTCAATCCTAAAGCATAGAATTCTCTCTTTTCTAATCTCACAAATGCAATGTCATATAGATGCAACAATTAACACGAAATATGCTCTAACTCTCTTAAAATCTAACATGCAAGTTATGGCTTGAGTTCTGAAAACGCAGTTTATAAAGATTCAATTCTTTAGCCCAGTTAATCGATTAAATTCTTCGTTAATCAATTAACGTGTTACAAAATTGTAACTGATTCTGTTTTCCAAGTTTTTTGTTCCAACAGCTTTTCAAAAACTTATGTTAATCGATTAAAACACACCTTAATCAATTAACTGCATATTTCCAAGTGTATTTTTAAATTGCAAAACTCAAATACGTTATGCACTTAATTTATACATGTTCAAACACTAAGTTTATGCCTAGGATGGACAGATAACAAGTATATATGTGATGCATGAACATATTATGAATGACATTTCTCAAAAATAAAATGATTTAATGTTTTATGCATATGAGACATGTATTGAGTTTACCTAAGCCTTAGACTTAACCTAAACTAATCACTAGTCTAAGTCTAATACCAATCTTGAGACTTAAGCATGTTGATTTGTTGATGATCTTCAAGCTCTTATAAAACACGATTTGTCCTCATCAAAACCAAAACACATATGTTTCAAGTGCAACTAGCACCTCAGTAGTTTCCTTTGAATCCACAACCACCACCTCAGTAGTTTATGCAGCCACAACCACTACCTCAACAGTTTCCGATGTATCCACCACCACCACCACATATGCTTCAGAGCAGTCCATGATGCTGCCAAATAATCTGTTCAATGGTGACATGATGAATCACCCTGCCTTCAATAATAATAATAATTTGGGAGGATATGGACCTGCAGGTGGATTCTTTTGATCCATTTCAATCCAAATCCACCCGAATCCAAATCTTCTTTACCAAAAGTTTTTTATGCTTCTATACCAACATGATGATGTTTTTCTAACTACTTAAATGTGTCAGTATGATAATTAATGAGAACTAAAATGAGGTGTGCTATTTATTACTAGGCAAAATCTTATTAGGTTGGTATAGAGGCATAAAAAACTTATGGTATAGAAAATTTGGGTTCAAAATATGCCCTCTCTTTCTTTTCCATAATTTACTGTATTTCAATTTATATATTTACCAGTTTCATAGTTTGGACTGATAAGGGTTTGGATTTTCATTATGTTGCTTGTCTTGTCTATTTATGGCATGTCTATCATAATCTTTGTCATTTTGTACTTCAGAATGTATTAGCAAATAAAGGGTATATATCTTTTTAATATCTCAAGATCTCTTTCAATAATGTATATTATGATAACATGTTTAGGGCTCTCAAATTCTGAACTCCCAAAACAAAATAATAATGAATATTATTGCTAAAACTAACCGGAATTGGTTAAACTAACAATTCAGATCATGAACTATAGTACCAAATTATTTTTGAGTTTTTTAGATATATGAAAGAGTCGTGTTGAATCATTCGTGAAAATTATGGATGAGGAGCCCTTCCAAATTATCATATACGTACAACTCTATCATATTCATACTAATACTAAATCCACCATACATGCAATCTAACTGTTAAATAAAAAAGTGAATCATTGGAAAAAATATGGACGATGAAGATATTTTTTTTATTTCAATTAACTAAAATATATTAAAAAATTTGTATTGATCAAGTCTTATATGATTATAACTTATGAGAATAAAGTATCTCCTCATACTTTCACTAGCTTAAGAAGATAAGTTATCTCTTAATGTGAGGAGATACATTATTCTCATAACTAATATAGTAAAACCTTATTAGGATCCTTGAAAGGTCTGCAACCAATGAACTTAATTCCTCAAAGTTTAGCTCCATCAACTATTCTAAAAGATCAACATTACACTAGAATTCGCATTTAATAACGCTCATTCAAAAATGTACGTGTGATGCATACTGTTAAATGTAAGGCTGAAGGTAATTAACAGAATTCGGTGAAGCAAACACTGTTA
>NW_017727838.1:127468-132515 GCF_001865875.1 Lupinus angustifolius | reverse complement strand
TATAACTAATGAGAATAAAGTATCTCCTTGTATAAGGAGAAAGTTATCTCCCTCAGTCAGTGAAATCATGACATGTGACCTATTTCATCATATTCTATAAAAATAATTCTAAAACTAAATAAAATAGTACACATGTCATACTTTTACTAGCTTAAGAAGATAAGTTATCTCTTAATGTGAGGAGATACATTATTCTCATAACTAATATAGTAAAACCTTATTAGGATCCTTGAAAGGTCTGCAACCAATGAACTTAATTCCTCAAAGTTTAGCTCCATCAACTATTCTAAAAGATCAACATTACACTAGAATTCGCATTTAACAAAGCTCATTCAAAAATGTACGTGTGTTGCATACTGTTAAATGTAAGGCTGAAGGTAATTAGAAAAATTCGGTGAATCAAACACTGTGAAATGTGATAGATAAATGTGCAATCAACAACGCCTAATGACGCAACAATTGTTGTTTTTATGACATAGATATTCAACATCGTTTAGTTTAGCGGGTGTTGTTGAAAGTGACATAGCACTTTGTATAGTGAGTGTTGTTGAATGACATATTTTAAATATTGGCGTTTCGTGTAACCTAACTACATAAATGTAATTATATACACTAGTAAACAGATTATACAATAGTTAGGAAAGAATGAACTAATTTTTTCCTAAGTATTATTGTAGATTATATTAGTTTCGTAGTCTGTATAGATAGATATACAAGTATATATATATTTTTATATATAGATGGCAAACTACTTGTATATAGTTGGATTGTTGAGATTGTGAAATAGAAAATGTAATTATTATTGCTGAAATAAATGAGATTGTTTATATTTGTCATAATATTGTGTTATTATATGTGTTTTGTGTTCTTTGATATATACGTGAAAATATACTAAATGTGTCTGATTTGTCCTACCAGAACTGTTTGATATAATAGTACTCTTTGATGTAGAGTTATATCAAATAGTATTGTCATAAGAATCAACATTTACTGTAGCAAGTGTTGTAAATATGTTGACATTTCACACTTTCAACAACACTTACTTAAGGAAGTTCTGTTGATAGTGGCATATTCAACAACGCTTGGTTGAGGAAGTGTTATTGAAAGTGAAAAATTAAATAACGCTTTCTAGAACAAACACGATTGAAATTGATATACTCAACAATGCTTACTTGAGAAAACACTGTTGAAAGTTGCACATTTAGCAATGCTTTCTAGAGCAAGCGCTATTGAAAGTGACACATTTAACAACCTTTCTTCAAGCGAGAACTATTGAATGTGTCACTTTCAACATCGCTTTTAAAATTACATTTGAACCTAGCCTTATATTCTACTGTGATTACATTAATATTACCTGCAAGCATTGTTGATTGTCAAATTTAAGCATTATTGTGTTGCAATTTTAATTGGAACTCGTTGGGTCTTTAGAAATAAATCTGATGAAAATGGTGTTATCGTTATAAATAAAGCTAGACTAGTAGCCCAAGGATACAATCAGGAACAAGGTATTGACTTTGATGAAACCTTTGCTCCAGTTGCTAGACTTGAAGCTACTAGGCTATTACTTGCATATACTTGTTCTCTTAATTTTCAGTTATACCAAATGGATGTCAAGAGCGCCTTTCTCAACGGTTACATTAAAGAAGAAGTGTTTGTAGAACAACCTCCTGGTTTTGAAGATTACAAACAACCTTCTCATGTCTACAAGTTAAAGAAAGCCCTCTATGGTCTAAAGCAAGCTCCACGAACGTGGTGTGATCGTCTAACAACTTTCCTGATAGAAAAAGATTTTACCAAAGCCAAGGTCGACACTACTCTATTTATAAAGAAAATAAATCATCATACTTTACTAGTTCAAATTTATGTAGATGATATTATTTTTGGTTCTACTAATGAAAATTTGTGTAGTGAATTTGGCAAAATGATGCAAGGAGAATTTGAAATGTCCATGATGGGAAAGTTGAACTACTTTCTTGGACTACAAATCAAACAGCTTGATAATGGCATATTTGTGAGTCAAACCAAGTACTGCATGTCAATAGCTATTGCTATGGGATCTAGCATATATATTGATACCGATGAAAGTGGAAAAAGTATTGAAATATCAAAGTATAAGGTATGATCAGATATCTTCTATATTTAACTGCCAGTAGACATGATATTATGTTTAGTGTATGTTTGTGTGCACGTTATCAGTCTAAACCAAAAGAATCACATTTAATTGCGGTTAAGAGGATTATGAAATTATGAAATATCTTAAAGGTACAACTGAAGTTGGACTATGGTATCCAAAAGGAAGTATTTGTGAACTGGTTGGATATTCAGATTCAGATTTTGCCGGATGTAAATCCGAAATATAAAGTACAAGTGGTACTTGTCATATTTTAGGCAGTGCTTTAGTTTCTTGGTCTTGCAAGAAACAAGCATGTGTTGCGCTAAGCACTGCTGAGGCTGAATATATAGCAGCAGGTACTTGTTGTGCCCAAGTGTTGTGGCTTAAGAAACAATTACGAGATTATGGCTTAGACTTAGGCTGCACTCCGCTGAAATGTGATAATACTAGTGCTATAAACCTTACAAAGAAACCTATTATGCATTCTAGAACNNNNCACATAGATATAAGGCATCACTTCCTAAGGGACCATGTTCAAAAGAAAGATGTATCCGTAGAATTTGTTGATACTCATAACCAACTTGCAGACATTTTCACTAAACCCTTGGAAAAAGAACCTTTTGACAAAATTAGACTTGAATTAGGCATTCTTGATGAAACTTACCTGTCTTAAACATGATTATATGATTATATGTTTGCTTCATTATTATTATCTCATGCCTACTTGATCCTAATTATATTTATTTGCCTAAAAATAAGTTTTTCTGGGGTAAGTAATCGATTACACTGGAGAGTAACCGATTACAGGGTAAAACAACAAGTTTCAGTAACCGATTACCCAAAGTGAGTAATCGATTACTCAAAGTTGCTGTTTGAAAAATTTTAAAAATTTATTTTTGAGTAACCGATTACTCAAAGAGGGTAATCGATTACTCTGTGCAATTATATATATAATTTCTGCATTTTTCAACTCATCTTCTTCCCTAAACTCGTGTTCTCTTCTTCTCAAATGTTCCCAACCTCCAAAAATCTTGTTTTTGATCCGTTTTCGGTGATCTTTGTGACCATTCATATCACATTCTTGATTCTAAACACTTCTAACCAACCATTTTCATGATTAGTGCCTCAAATAAAAAAACCCCAAATTCCCAAAAACCATAAACCTAAAATTTCAAAATCCCAATTTCATGGCTTCCTCTTCTAAATCAAAGAAACAACGCTCTAATACTACTCCAAGGAGTCAAGGAACTACTGCTTTGGAATGCAACCCTCTGGACATAACAAGGCTTCTTGCTAACGATGAGCAACGCAAGATATTTGAGGAACACTTCCTTGGTCGCACCATTTTTACTGCTAAATATGGTATTGTTGATAATTTTGAGTTTGAAGATTTTCTTTTCCCTTATCTCTTACGTCAAAAAAAACTTTTTGACTTTTGTTCTGATACAAACGACATTTATCCCGAACTTGTGAGAGAATTTTATTGTAACATGAACTTTCGGAAAAATTGTCTTACATCCTATGTTAAAGGAAAAGACATTGTTTTAGATCTAAAAACTTTCAGTTCATTGTTATGTAACATACCCTATCAAGGTGGCATAACAGGTTTCGGCCTTGTATGTGAATGGGATAATTATGATCGAAAGGATTTTTATCACTCGTTATGTCGACTTTCCAAAAGGGAAATAGAAATGCGTAAGCAACAAGGCTTTGGAGAGACTGTCAAACACTGAGACATCCTTTTTGCTGGATATCTCAAACTAGAGGAATGTTTGATTCATTATTTCTTGAGCTATGTTATGTCATAATACCAAAATTTTCAAATCATTCTCAAATAAGTGACATAGAACTCCAATTGATGTATGCCATAAAGTTTAATATCAAAATCAATTGGACTCTCATGATAATGAGACAAATGTGGACCATTAGAGGTACTCAAAGCCCTTTGCCATATGCTATCTTTATAACCAAAATTCTTCAGCATTTCGGAGTTTCTATGACTGGTGAAACAAAGACGCCTCTGAATCTTCAAGAAAGCCACATTGATGTAGATGTAACCCACAAAATGGGCTTTACCAAAGACCTTAGAACCCGCACTTATACTCATAAAACCGACAAGCCGACTACTGATGCTTGAACCATCTGAACCTGAAGCACCTAATGCTTCTGAACGACAACCATCTAAGTTTCATGCTCAATCGTCCTCATCTGCTGCCATGCCCTCAAACCAAATGATTATGGATGAGTTCGTTTCTCTCCGAGGCTACATCACTAACCGGATGGATGCTCTCGACTCTCAGAATCAACAAATCCGATATGAACATCATTGCCTCTCCTCTAGGATGGATAACATGGAAATAGATGAAGACAACTCAGATCCTGAATCTTAGTATACCTATTGTTAGGATTTTTCTGATTGTATTTGTTTTTAATCTCGGACAATTTTTTACTTGGTTGTTATGTTGTTCTTGCTGCTGGACAAGTTTATTTTTGATGTTTTATGCTTTATCTTAATTGAAACATCTTAACTTTGCACTACATTAATTTTTATATACTGTGCTATACATCATGTATGCTATATATGCTATATATCTTTGTGTTGGACTCTTGGCTTTTCTATTTTTTGATGAAGTTAAAAGGGGGAGAAAAGTTGGGAGAGTGTATTTTCTGTCAAAATTTATTCCAGGCACGTAACTCCAAATGAAAGGGGGAGGAGCATACAAGATAGGGGGATCATACTCAAGAAAAGTCAAGATATATCACAAAGTATGCTACTCTCAGAAAATTCAGAAAACTACACTGTCAAGAAGATATTGGTTTGTCATCATCAAAAAGGGGGAGATTGTGAAGAAGATCATTGCACATGACATTGGCAAGGTTTTGATGAAGACACCAACATCACCAAAAAGAAGAAAAGGAAGAATACTTATGAAG
>NW_017727838.1:126681-127368 GCF_001865875.1 Lupinus angustifolius | reverse complement strand
AACTTAAAACTGCTCAGAGTAATCCATTACTGCATTTGAGTAACTGATTTCCCAAATTGTGCAATCGATTACTCAAATTGGAATTTAAAATTAAGTGGATAGTATGTTTGGGTAATCGATTACCCAATGTCAGTAATCGATTACTGAGGACTGTTGAATGAGATTTTAGATTTCAAAACGAAATGGTTTCACTCCAAACAAAATCTCTTCACTGCAAACAACTCCTACACTTTTAGGAAGGCACCTTGGGTGTTTGGAAAGCCTATATAAAGACTCTAACTCTCACAACATCAACACACAACTTTCATACAAATCTCATAAATTCTCTCATTGTTTTGCTGCACTTTTACACTGAGCTCTTAAACTTTCAATAGAGAATTTATTCTGAGTAATTGCTTCAAAAGTTTTCACAAATATATTGAGCATTATTACTAATCATATAAAGAGAGTTGATTGTATTGTAAGTGATATAATATTTCATACTTGTAAAGGCAATCCAAAGCCAGTATTGTAATTCTTCATTCATTGCTAACAATCTTTGTTTAACAGGGTGTGAATAGAAAAGGGGATAGAGTGACTTGGAAAAGTATTTTCCAAGGTATAAATATTAGTAAGTGTGTAAGGTACAGAGAGATCTCGGGGTGAGATATTGTAATTACAACTCTTAATATTTAGTGGAAAATCTCT
>NW_017727838.1:124501-126581 GCF_001865875.1 Lupinus angustifolius | reverse complement strand
AACTAACTCCCCCCCCCCCCCACTCCCCCCGCTCTTAGTTGCAATCCTGTTCTTACAATTTCAACCATGGTGGTCAGAGAAATGAAGCTGATGGAAGACTTCAGGGATTTGAATTTAGCGGTTCCTGTAGGACCTAAAAGTTGGATTCCAGGTATGCTTACCGTAACAAATGAGTTTTTGGAACAACTAAAGGGTTTACAAAGTTCGGATCCAGAACTACAAGAAAAGAGAGTCTTGTTAGCTGAAGGGAAGGCTCTAGAATTTCAAGTAGGAACCGATGGAGTACTCAAATGCAAGAACCGAGTTTGCATACCAAGAGATCCCGATTTAAGAATGGAAATCTTGGACGAAGCTCATAAAAGCAAGCTAAGTATTTATTCGGGAGCTACCAAGATGTATCAAGACCTCAAGAAGATGATATTTTGGTGGTCCAGTATGAAGAAAGATGTAGCGGAGTATGTCTCCCGTTGCTTAGTGTGCCAGAAAGCAAAACTTGAGCATAAGCGACCCGGTGGAGGACTTCAACCCTTGGATATCCCTATATGGAAATGGGATAGCATTGATATGGACTTCGTGAGCGGTTTTCCACGACCTTAGGAGGATTATGACGCTGTTTGGTTAATTGTGAATCGTTTAACGAAGACGGCTCACTTTCTACCAATCAACATAAAGTACTCTTCTGAGAGACTGGCAGAGTTGTAGATTAACGAAATAGTCTGATTGCATGATATTCCTACAAATATCATCTCAGATAGAGACCCGCGCTTCACCTCGAAGTTTTTTAATGGTTTACAAACAGCTTTGGGAACCAAGTTGAGGATCTTCTGAGAGCTTGCGTAATGGAGAATTCAGGATGTTGGGCAGACTATTTAGATTTAATCGAGTTGACCTATAATAATAGTTTTCACTCTAGTATCGACATGGCGCCATATGAAGCTCTCTATGGCATAAAGTGTAGAACACCCCAATGTTGAATTGAGGCAGGAGAGATCTAGTATTAGGACCCAATGTAGTTCAAGAGACGATGGAGAAAATAAGGTTCACAAGGGAAAACATGAAGATGACACAGAGTAAATAGAAGAGTTATTATGACAAAAGAAGAACCCCCCTGAGTTTTGAAGAAGGAGATCATGTATTTATGAGGGTGGTTCCAACAACTGGCATTGGCAGAGTGCTGAAATCTCGTAAGCATACCCCTAGGTAAATAAGACCATACCAAATCATTAAAAAAATCGGACCAGTAGCTTACCAAATAGCCTCGGCACCATTGCGGTCAAACCTACATAATGTTATCCATTTGTCTCAACTCATAAAATACATTAGTGACCCGTCGCATGTTATTGAACACGACTCAATTCAGTTAAAGGATAATCTCACTTTCGAGACTTTTCCGTTGAGAATTGCCGATCGGATAGTGAAGACTCTGCGAGGCAAAGAAATCGCCTTAGTTAAGGTAATTTGGAGCCAGACGAATGGAGAAGATGCTACTTGGGAGGTTGAAAGTGGTATGATGGAATCATTCCCCCATCTTTTTTCTTAGAAGGTATGATTAATTTTCGAGGACAAAATTTTTTTAAGTTGGGCAACATTGTAACACCGTCTTTTTCAGAGCACTTTTAATTAAGTAATTAGTATTAATGTATTAATTATAGAAATTAATCAGTAATTGTTTAGGCTAAACCTCATTAGAGTTTTAGTCTTGTATTATGATTTCCTTCCTTTCCCTATTTTTTCAAGATTTTTGGAGAATAATAGTTTCAGGTCATTTTATCGAGTTTTCGCCCAGTTTTTTAGTTCCGTAACTCATAATCGAATTCCAATTTCTCTGTTGGCTTTGAAATGTTATTTCTAGACAAAATATACACCAAATTTGTCTGTAATGCATTTCTAGCTATTTTTCACCTCAAAATTCAAGTATCGATGTTTCGGGCAAATGTCCTAAATCGGGAGATTGTATATTTCCGGAGGAAATTATCCGAAAATTTTCGAGCATGATGTCTATCAGGAAATTACATCATATAAATAAATTTGTAAGTCGTCATTTCATGAGCCACTTACTTGTTACACAAGTAATGCAAAA
>NW_017727838.1:123778-124401 GCF_001865875.1 Lupinus angustifolius | reverse complement strand
TAAAGTAGTATAAAGTCTTACCTTAGGATTTATTTTCATAACTATGAAATTAACACTGACTAACGCTTGAGGTTTTTCCTCAAAAATTAGGAGGTGTTAAGATGTTCATAAAAAATTGTTGTATCTATTTTAGTTGACTTACTTTAAAGTGGTAAGAATAACTAAAAGATGTTTAGTGTAAAATATTAAATTAAGAGTCATTCTTTACCACGACTATGAAAATAACACTTACTAATCCTTGAGGTATTTTCCTAAAAAATTAGGAGGTGTTAAGATGTTCATGAAAATTTGTTTTAGTAGTATACTTGAAATAATGAGATTTACCGAAAAGTCTTCACTTTATAAACTTAAAGTGTTATGAAGTCTTAGATGGTAAAATGATTTAAATATGTTGAATCTTAGTAAAATGATGTAAAAATTTATTTCGTAAGTATAATGATTATCGTCATTTATCTATTTAACATTATTTTGGCATAATGAAGAGTTCGAGAGGAGATCGGATCAAGTAAGCTCACCTGCAAACAGAGAACCTAGCGACCCGACACACTCCAGTGAGGAGAAAACATCGTGACACAGTGGTGTCCGAATATGCATCTGGACCTCCAAACTCCCTCACAAGTTTG
>NW_017727838.1:110333-123678 GCF_001865875.1 Lupinus angustifolius | reverse complement strand
ATACCATGTTTACTCTTGAATTGTAATATTTGAATGATTATTATGGGAATGATATGTATGTGATAATTGGTAAATTCAAGGTTTAAAAACATGTGATATAAATGAAAATATTTTCCTTGAGAAAAGTATTTAAAATGATATCCAGGCTCTTCTCACTGGAGCTAGACAACTCTCGCTTGAGCGAGAAGTGTCTAGAGAAAACAAGTATTTTAGCTCGGGGCGAGACACCTCTCTTGAGCTAAAATAGGCACCAAGAGAACTGATTGTTTTTTCTCTTAAGCGAGACAACTCTCGCTTAAGCCACAAATGCCTCAAAAATGGATGTGTCGTCACTTGAGCAAGAGGGCTCCATACAAACATGACTTCTCTTTAAGTCGTTTGAATGATAACTCTCATATATGCGAGAGCCTAATGGCATGTTTGCCATCAAGAAGTTGTAAAGGTAAATAACTATATGAAATTCTTGAAAGTAATAAAAGTAAGGAATTGCTTTGTTAAAGGCGAGGCCTGAGGGTGTGATATTATGCCCACGCAGCGAGATCGTTTGATCGTTTGATATTATGCCTAATGGCATGTGTCGTCACTTGATTCAACGATGATTCGTAGTGGTGCTGAGAAGTATTATGTTTTTCCCATGCAGCGAGATCGTTTGACCGTAAGAGGCTTGGCTTGAGAGTCGTCCAGGATAATTCAACGATGGTTCATAGTGGTGCTGAAATTATTCTCTTTTTGTTTATATGTTAAGATCGGGAACCACTAGAAGCATTCCCGATGGGAGATGTCTTAGGATGGGTAGATGACTAGAAAAGATGGATTAAAAGATATAATTTGCTAATTTCAGTTAGGGTGCATATCCATGGTAAAAAATGAAGTAGTGGAGAGGAAATGTACGGGAGATGAATGAGCCCCAAGATGTTGAGAAGGACGATGTTGATGGCGGTGATTCGTAAGCAAAGTCTTGAGGGAGAGTCTAGGTGAGACGAGTCCCATGTATTCATGGATGAGGTATTCTATTGGATCTGATAGTGCTCACAGTGCAAACTATACGATCTCTGAACACCCCTGTTTGCAATCAGGATCGATGAGAGGGATGCCTAGAAAGTGTTTGATACGACACCATCCTGAAATGGACATTTCCGTTGAAACAGATTGGTCATATATCGTTGCGAGGAATAACTTTGGTGCGATCAAATCGGCTTTTTTAGGGAATATTTTTTTTTAATGAGTTACCTGCTTAGAAAACTTAAGTGACTCTGGTAGCAATACTCTTGTCCGCAACACAAGTCAAATAAAAAGAAAATAATTGAGAAGAAGAATTTTTATTTACTACATCTGAAATGTTTACATTTTCATTTAATTAGAAGAAGGATATTTGCTTAATTATATACCATTCATTTATAAAAGATAATAAATATTTATTATTATTATTATTTAAAATAAAAAACTAATAAGTTAATCATTATTTAGTGATATAAAAAATAATTATCACCTTAAAAACTACATAATCATGAAAAAAAAATGAAAAGAATGTGCATAACTACATCTCCCAATAGAAAGGAGAAGGGGTTCACCACAAATTTCTCTCTACGTATGATATCTGAAAGGATTTTTATTTATTAGATGATTTAGCATATTTTTTTTCTTGGTGTTTTTCTTCTTTGTTTTTCAGGAGCTCAAGACCTCTATTTATATGAGTAATTTAACATATATTGAAAGCTAAAGAGACTTTATAAAAATCCTAACACTCTATGGCATAACCCACTTATAAGTATAAAACATATTTCTTGAGTTTCATGGAGACTAAGTTACAAGAATATTTTATTATTATTTTTATATAAGAAATGAAAATATAAGAGTAATCGCATTTTTTATATAAAAATAGAATCTTTCAATTACTAGGCTAATAAGTGTTTATCAAGTAACTTAAAACTATTTTTTATTTAGAAAGGTAAACAAAAAATGAGAAACAAGTGAAAATTGAGTCATTTGCTATCCTTAACTAATTATGATGTAATTATTAGTGTATTTTAAAATGCAACTCAACCAAATTGATATTAAATTAATTTGATCTTGTTTGCTTATTTTTAGATTTCAAACTTAATTTATTCATTGATCAAATTTTGATGAAATCAATTCTCAAAAGATTTAAATATTTTTATCTCAGTGATTTATGTAACTAAATCAAATTGATATCAAATTTGTTTGATTTAATATAATTTGCTTATTTTTTATTGAAATTCATAATTTATTTTTGGATCAAATTTTGATGTAAGAAAAATCTCTAATGATTCAAACATTTTAATTAGTTATCTTTTATATACTTTTCAGGTTTATATTTTTGTTATTTTTAATTTTATAAAATGACCTAAGTAAAATTAGGTGTTCATAGACTTGAGGTAGCAAATATATGAATATTGTGTTAGATGAGTGAACACAATCGACAATATAAGATTGGAAATGAAAATACTATTCGAGAAAATTTAAGTAGCTCATATTATAGAAAAGATGATAGTATCGTGTCTTAGGTGATTTACGCATTTGTGAAGAAAACTAGTAGAAACCCCTGTAGCGATAGTAGATCAAGTTTCTAGAAATTGAGGATACCAAAAAATCATAGGGAAAATGATAAATAAAGACATAGAAATTAATGATGTATCAATAAACATAATTTGAAATATTGTGAGATAAAAACTTAGTTGTTTTTTTGTAGTTAAGCAATACAATTGAAATATTGATTATGACCAATATTAAGTTTTAACTTTTAAGCACGTGTTGATTTATTTTTTAATACATTTAATACTTAATAAAATAACATTAATAAATTTGATAAATTTTCTTATTTAAATTAATGCATTGAGTATGTCACACGATATATATTTCTTTCTTCATGTTATCAATATTATTGGTATCATTGTTTAGGAGCTCCACATTGGATAACATAATAAACTTAATATGATACTTAAACTATGGAACTCTCTTATCTAATAGACTAGTCTTTTGATTAAATTATACTGACATCCCCTAAGTTTTAGCGAAATTACACAAACCACCCCGTACTTTTTTACACCTACCCAAACCCCCTAATTTTTATACTTTCATTACACTATTTACCCCCGCACGAAAAATAAGTGTAATCTTTTAAATAAAAATGTGGTGAATATAATTTAGTTAAACAAAACATGGTATATTGTGGAGACAAAACCAAATAATATATGAGACAATACATTTTTATTATTTTTGGTTCGTTACGCTATAGTATAAGAGTGATTTAAACACTATCTCTTTAGAATTGTTGATGTATTTTGTCAAAAAAAAAATACATTGATTTGTATATTATTTGGACTTGTCTCCATAATATACAATGTTTTATTTAACTTAATTGCACTTATCACATTTTTTGTTTAAAAGATTACATTTATTTCTCATGCATGAGTTATGAGTGTAATGAAATTATAAAATTATAGGGTTTGTGTAGGTTTAGAAAAGTGAGGGGTGATTTATGTAATTTCGCTAAAACTTAGTGGGGTCAGTGTAATTTACTCTAGTCCTTTTGGTTGACTCTCCTCATGTGGTTAAGTCCTAACAATCGGTGCTTTCATTGAGAATTGTGTCATAAAAAAGGACTACTTGTAGGCTATATTAAGGTATATTACCGAACATTGATAGGTGAGTGAAGCCACCTGATTTATGTAATTCAACAACGCTTGCTTGAGGAAGTGTTAATGAAAGTGACAAGATAAATAACGCTTTCTAGAACAACCACCATTGAAATTGATATACTCAACAATACTTACTTGAGAAAACACTGTTGAAAGTTGCACTTTTAGCAATGCTTTCTAGAGCAAGCGCTATTTAAAGTGACACATTCAACAACCTTTCTTCAAGCGAGAACTATTGAATGTGTCACTTTCAACATCGCTTTGAAAAGTACATTTGAACCTAGCCTTATATTTTGCTGTGATTACTTTAATATTACCTACAAGCATTGTTGATTGTCAAAATTTAAGCATTATTGTTTTGCAATTTTAACATATTTTAAAATATACATCAAGATCGTCTTTGAAACTAATGTGGCATTTTAGATGCATTGCATGTGGTATTCTACATGCATCTCACGTTAGCCTCAAAGACAAAATTGGTGCTCATTTTCATTTTTTGTAGAATTAGTTGATGGATCCAACATTGAGGAATAAGTTGGTCATGAATTTTTTCACGAACCTAAATTTAACTTATAATTATGTATGTAGTACAGTCTTCCAATACTTTCCATTTTGATACCGTCAAGCTATCAATGTACAATTTTCATATGACACTAATCAAAGGAAAGCAAACTATTGTGTACAGTATCATCTTTCATAGGATTTTTCCTAGTTTGTGTTTTGGCATGTTTCATTAAAAAATAAACATGTCTCTCCAATAACGAGATGCAATACTTTTGAAGTACAAAAATAGCTTCGTAAACCTGCACAACTTTTTATCAATGTATAATTTCCATGAACCAATACATTTTTTCACTAACAGTGAACAATTAGTATACTTTTGTATATAGTTGGATTATTGAGATTGTGAAATAGAAAATGTAATTATTGTTACCGAAATAAATGAGATTGTTTATATTTGTCATAATATTGTGTTATTATATGTGTTTTGTGTTGTTTGATATATACGTGACAATGTACTAAATGTGTTTGATTTATCCAACCGAAATGAATGAATTAGCTTTATGAGAATGAACATATTTGTCTAGTGTTAAATAGGTGTAATGAAATTCTGATTGAAATTGCCAAAATGGGGGTACATCGATTCAAATTATGGTAACACTTTTAGATATACGAAATAAAGGAATACAACTCGGATACCTAAATTTAGTATATAAGGAATTTTGACTAAAAGTGTCGCTTGTGCAGTAAATATTCTCTTGAAAAAACTCCATAACAAGAAAACTCATAAAAATTATAAAAGAGATTAACAAATCCAAATAGATTTGGCTCAAGATTAAACTGAAAAAGAATGAAATGAGGGATGATATTTTTCCCACATCCTTTTACCCATAATCCATTATTATTCATTACAAAAAAATGTGTTGGAAATGATGATGGGTAGGTTATAACAAGATGGTTAAGATTTTAGTAAAAATAAATTGATAAGAATGGTGACATAAATATTTTCTTCTAACAACTCTGTCAAGAACTAAAACTTAAATTAATCCCCAATTATATATTGAACATTTTTTATAAGGAGGGGTCTGTTTACATTCAAGTTAAGTTCAACCAGTTATAATTAATCTCAGTCATTTATTTTCTTCAATCCAACAGACCAAATGAGTGAGTGCAATAAATGATACGTGAGAAAAGGAGAAATATTAAATAACTTTTAAGTTTCACCTATTTGGTCCATTGGATCAAAGAAAATGAATGACTAAGATTAATTATAACTTGTGTAACTTGTTAGATATATTCTGATGATTGGTGAAATACCAATCCGTGGATCCTGCGAAAGTGGAGACGGTAATGGAATGGAGTTCTCCAAAGTCGGTGACATAGATCAGAAGCTTTCTCTGATTAGCGGGGTACTATAGGAAATTCATTGAAATATTTTCAAAGTTAGCCTTGCCGCTAACTACACTCACGAGGAAGGACAAACCCTTTGTCTGGACGACGAAGTGTGAATCAAGTTTTCAAGAGTTGAAGGAGAGGTTGATCGCAGCGCATGTATTAGTCTTGCCAGATCCCGACAAAAACTACAACATATATTGTGACGCGTCGAAGCAAGGATTAGGTTGCATGTTGATGCAACATAGGAAAGTAGTGGCTTATGCGTCAAGGCAGTTAAAGACATATGAGCAAAACTACCCAACACACGATCTAGAACTAGCTGCAATCTTGTTTGCCCTCAAGGTGTGGAGATACCATCTGTATGGTGTGAGAATCGAAGTTTTCAGCGACCACAAGAGTCTGAAGTACCTGTTCGACTAGAAGGAATTGAACATGAGACAAAGACTATGGATGGAATTCCTCAAGGGCTACGATTTTGATCTTCAGTACCACCCCGAAAAAGCTAACGTGGTGGTTGATGCATTGAGTAGGAAGTCTTTGCACATTTCAACCATGATGGTCAGAGAAATGAAGCTTATGGAGGAGTTCAGGGATTAGAATTTAGCTGTTCAAGTATGACCTAAAAGTTTGATTTTAGGTATGCTTACAATAACAAATGAGTTTTTGGAACAACTGAAGGGTTTACAAGGATCGGATCCAGAACTACAAGAAAAGAGAGTCTTGTTGGCTGAAGGGAAAGCTCCGAAATTTCAGGTAGAACCGATGGAGTACTCAAATGCAAGAGTCGAGTCTGTGTGCCAAGAGATCCCGATTTAAGAATAGAAATCTTGGACAAAGCTCATAAAATCAAGCAAAGTATTCATCCAGGAGCTACCAAGATGTATCAAGACCTGAAGAAGATGTTTTGGTGGTCGAGTATGAAAAAGATGTAGCAGAGTATGTCTCCCGTTGCTTAGTGTGCCAGAAAGCAAAACTTTAGCACAAGCTACCTGGTGGAGAACTTCAACCCTTGGATATCCCTGTATGGAAATGGGATAACATTTCAATGGACATCGTGAGGGGTTTTCCACGACCTTAAAAGGGTTATAACGTTGTTTGGTTAATTGTGGATCGTTTGATGAAGACGGTTCACTTTTTACCAATACACATAAAGTACTCTTTAGAGAGACTGGCAGAGTTGTACATTAACGAAATAGTCTGATTGCATGATATTCCTACAAATATCATCTCCGATATAGACCCGCGCTTCACCTTGAAGTTTTCTAATGGTTTACAAACAGCTTTGGGAACCAACTTGAGTATGAGCTCAGCCTACCATCCGCAGACTGATGGTCAATCGGAAAGGACTATCCAATCATTGGAGGATCTTCTCAGAGCTTGCGTATTGGAGAACTCATGAAGTTGGGCTGACTATCTACATTTAATCGAGTTCACCTACAACAATAGTTTTCACTCTAGTATCGGCATGGCGCCATATGAAGCTCTCTATGGTAGAAAGTTTAGAACACCCCTATATTGGATTGAGGCAGGAGAGAATCTAGTATTAGGACCCAATGTAGTTCAACAGACGACGGAGAAAATAAGGATGATATGGGAAAACATGAAGACAACATAGAGTAAACAGAAGAGTTATTATGACAGAAGAAGGACCCCCCTGAGTTTTGAAGAAAGAGATCATGTATTTATGAGGGTGGTTCCAACAAATGGCATTGACAGAGTGCTGAAATCCCGTAAGCTTACCCCTAAGTTCATAGGACCATACCAAATCATCAAAAAAATCGGACCAGTAGCTTATCAAATAGCCTTGCCACCTTTGCTGTCAAACCTACATAATGTCTTCCATGTGTCTCAACTCAGAAAATACATTACTGACCCATCGCATATTATTGAACCCGACTCAATTCAGTTAAAGGATAATCTCACCATCGAGACTTTACCGTTGAGAATTGCCGATCAGAGTGTGAAGACTCTACGAGGCAAAGAAATCGCCTTAGTTAAGGTACTTTGGAGCCAGACGAAGTGAGAAAATACTACTTGGGAGGTTGAAACTGGCATGAAGGAATCATTCCCCCTTCTGTTTTCCTAGAAGGTATGATTAATTTTCGAGGACGAAAATTTTATAAGTTTGGGAGGATTGTAACACCGTGTTTTTCAGAGCACTTTTTAATAAGTAATTAGTGTTAATGTATTCATTATAGAAGTTAATCAGTAATGTTTTAGGCTACACCTCAGTTGAGTTTTAGTCTTGTATTATGATTTTCTTGCTTGCCCTATTTTTTGAAGATTTTTGGAGAATAAAAGTTTCTGAGACGATTTTGGGTCGTTTTATCGAGTTTTCACCCAGTTTTTGAGTTCTGTAATTCAGAATCGAATTCTGATTTCTCTTTTGGGTTCAAAATATTATTTCTAGTCAAAATAAACATCAATTTTATCCGTAATTCATCTCTAGATATTTTTCACCTCGAAATTCAAATTTCGACGTTTCAGGCAAATGTCCTAAATCGGGAGATTGTATATTTCCAGACGAAATTATACGAAAATGTTCGGACACGACATTTATCGAGAAATTATATCATATCAATAAATTTGGAAGTCATCATTTCATGAGCCACTTACTTGTTACACAAGTTATGCAAAAGCTTCCAAAAGCCCCTAAATCACTCAACAAATCCTCTCACTCCACCACCATTAGACACATCACCTATGCTAGTGTAAATCTACTTACTTTGCATAAAATTTTATGATTTGATGAGGGTGAGGTTCTCCTAAAAATACCTCACCCCATTCTCTCCTTTTTAGACTAAATTCCCTATACAAACTAAGGTAGTCTTTTATTTTCTCTTCTTTATCTTCTTCTCATACTTCATAGAAAGTTAAAATTCCATATACAAACTAAGGTAGTCTTTTATTTTCTCTTCTTTATCTTCTTCTCATACTTCATAGAAAGTTATGAGCTTTTATTATGTTGTTCATAAAGTAGAGTTTATATTTTTTCTTTAAGTATTTTATGAAGGCATATATAAAGGGGATGATAATAAAATAATATGAACCTTGATGTAGTTTTTGACTTTTGTAAATCTTGAAATTTCTTCTTTGTTCTTAGATGGAAAAACTATATCTTTGGACAAGGTTAGTTGAGTTATTTGTTTGGAAATATTAAAAATTATTTATAGTATTTGAATATTTTTAAAGGTGATGATTTTAACATCAAAGGAACCTTTAATGTGTTTAGGAAAAAGTTTGTATTTTATTCTTGAAAGTTTATGATGTTGATGAGTTGTTTTTGAAAATGTTTCATTTTAAGAAAGTATTATGTTTTAAAAGTGGTTTAGCATATTTTACTCTTTGATTCCAAGTTAAAATAATGAGTTGGGATAATAGGTGATTTATTAAAGTGTTGACTTCATAAACTTAAAGTGTTATGAAATTTTGGATATTAAAGTAGTAGAAAGTCTTACCTTATGATTTATTTTCATAACTATGAAATTAACACTTACTAGCCCTTGAGGTTTTACCTAAAAAATTAAGAGGTGTTACAATGTCCATAAAAAAATGTTGTATTTATTTTAGTTGACTTACTTTATAGTGGTAAGAATAACTTAAAGATGTTTAGTGTAAAATATTAAATTAAGAGTCATTCTTTTTCATGATTATGAAAATAACACTTACTAACCCTTGAGGTTTCTTCCTAAAAAATTAGGACGTGTTAAGATGTTCAAGCAAATTTGTTTTAGTCGTATACTTGAAATAATGATATTTACTTAAAAGTCTTAACATTATAAACTTAAAGTGTTATAAAGTCTTAGATGGTAAAACGATTTAAAAAGTTACTTTGTAAGTATAATAATTATCGTCATTGAACTAATTAACATTATTTTGGCGTAATGAAGAGTTCGAGAGGAGATCGGATCAAGTAAGCTCACCTGCAAACAAAGAACCTAGCGACCCGACACACTCAGGTGAGGAGAAAACATCGTCAGACAGTGGCATCCGAATATGAATCAGGACCTCCAAACTCCCTCATAAGTTTGGAGTTGCCTTGGGTGTTAAGAAAACTTGTACTTAATCAATTGCCTTTTTGTTTGGATTAAGTACAGCAATATTTCTTATACCGATTAATGTTACGTTTATATATGCAAATACCATGTTTACTCTTGAATTTTAATGTTTAAATGATTATTATGGACATGATATGTATGTGAGAATTGTTAAATTCAAGGTTTAAAAATATGTGATACAAATGAAAAATATTTTCCTTGATAAAAGTAATTAAAATGATATTCAGGCTCTTCTCGTTGGAGCGAGACAGCTCTCGCTGCAGCGAGAAGTGTCTAAAGAAAACCAGTGTTTTAGCTTGGGGCGAGACATCTCTCTTGAGCTAAAATAGGCACCAAGAGAACTAATTGTTTTCTCGCTTAAGCGAGACAGCTCTAGCTAAAGCCACAAATGCCTCAAAAATGAATGTGCCCTCACTTGAGTGAGACAGCTCTCGTTTGAGCGAGAGGGCTCCATACAGACATGACTACCTTTTAAGTCGTATGGACGATAACTCTCATATATACGAGAGCCTAATGGCATGTTTTCCATCAAGAAGTTGTGAAGGTAAATAGCTATATGAAATTTTAGAAAGTAATAAAAGTAAGCAATTGATTTGTTAAAGGCGAGATCGTTTGACCGTAAGAGGCTTGGCTAGAGGAGTCATCCAGGATGAATCACCGATGTTTCTCTGTGGTGTTGAGAAGTATTATGTTGTGCCCATGCAGCAAGATCGTTTGACCGTAAGAGGCTTGGCTTCAGAGCCGTCCAGGACAATTCAATGATGGTTCGTAGTGGTGCCGAAATTATTCTCTTTATGTTTATATGTTAAGATTGGGACCCACTCGAAGCATTCCTGATGGGAGATGTCTTAGGATGGGCAGATTGCTAGAAAAGATGGATTAAAAGACATAATTTGCTAATTTTGATTAGAGTGCATATCCATCGTAAAAAATAAAGTAGTGGAGAGGAAATGTACAGGAGTTGAGTGAGCCCCGATATGTTGAGAGGGACGGCATTGATGGCGGTGATTCATCAGCAAAGTCTCGAGGGAGAGTCTAGGTGAGACGAGTCCCATGTATTCCTGGATGACGTATTCTGTTGGATCAGACAGTGCTCTCATTGCAAACTATACGATCTCTGACAACCCCTCTTTGCAATTAGGATCAATGAGAGGGATGCCCAGAAAGTGTTTGATACGACACCATCCTGAAATGGACAGTTCTGTTGGAACAAATTGGTCATATATCCTTGCGAGGAATAATTTTGGTGCGATTAAATAGGCTTGTTATAGGAACTGTACCCTCGATTATTTCCGAATAGTTATTTGAAGGATAAAGGAGTAAGGATGGTGGACGCATGCATCGCATTTCATAAATGATATTCTTCGATATTGATTCTAAATTCTCAAATTTTATACTTCATTCAGCATTATCATATGCTTGTATCATCACATGATATATCTTTACTCGTGTGTTGTCTTGGTGTATTATTCCGTGTAATTCCACGACGTCGATGACAAGTTTTTCATAGATGTTTGATTCCCTCTCTTTTCTTCTGGTTTATTTGTACACATGTTCAGATGGACCCATCAGCACTGATCCGAGGATATCGCTTCACTATGTCCCAGGAGGGGACATGGAGTGTTGAGGGTAATCAACACAATTACATAGGTCCTTGCGACCTTGAGCTGGATTGGGTAAGCAATGGCTCAGTTATGCATCTTCCACCTTACCACACAGTACGGGAGGCATCATTCACTTTACCTAACCGAAGACCTGCAACCGCCAGACTTTCTGTACGAGCTGAAGTTCGAGGTATACCAGAAGTTGTTAGGACCTGGCCCCAAACAGGATTCTCATCATCAGGATCGGCGCCAAGAGAGACAGACGGGGCCATGCCAAAGGGGTACACCCTGGACCCCTCGATGGATTGGTAGCAGGTGAAGTGGAGGAGGAGGATGACAACAGCGAATGTGTAGAGCTTATCTGCATAGAAGATTTTGTTAAGGTCATTGAAATCTCTTCTGAATCGGAGGAGGAGGAAGACCCTAGCGAGGCTTCCAGTGCACCTTCAGTTTAGGAGGTTTCTCTTTTGTTTTGTTGTGATAGGAACCTGTATGAGGTACTTTTTGTAATGACAATGCCCCACCATTATTTTCTTTGTATTTTCAGTTTTTTTATTTGTGGCGATGATTAGATTTCTCCCTGTAAACAATTCTATATGTATTCAAGAATTTTATGAATGAGAAGTATTCATAAAAGAATTGTGTTCATTTAATTATCTTCAATGTATTAAGAATTTTATTTCCGCAAGGTTTGAAAATGTGACGTCTTGAAAATGGAATAAGGTAAAAGTGAAAATGATTTGTAAGTTATAGGTTACAAAAAAGAAAAAAAAAAGGAACGAAAAATTTACCCATTTTTCTAAGAGATTAAATATATTAAATATTAAATGATTTTCGGGGCGTTACATAAAGTGGTATCAGAGCGGTTCAATCCTATCCGGCCTAAGCATGACCTTACATGCTTTCTTGTGTGACTTTGTGTGATTGTTTATGATCTTTGTCTGAAGATGTAAATGTTCTGAACTTACGATTAGAGGATTAACTCATTCAAATCTGATGCACTCAGATTTCAAATGGATGGACGTGGAACTGCAAACTTGGACTTCGTGGCTGGAATGACGGCGGTGATTCAGAGTGTGACTGCTAACTTGCATCAACTGAATCAACAACAACAACAGTCACAACAACCCCAAGGACCTGCACTGTATAGGGGTTTAGACGAGTTCTGTCTATAAGAACAGGATTGCAACTAGGAGGGGGGTGAATTAGTTGACTTAAAATTATAGTAAACTTTTATGCAAAATGTAAGAGTTAATGTGCAACGGATAATATTGCAGAAAATAAACAAGTATAAACTAAAGAGAAAAGGGAAAGGAGAGTACACAAGTATTTTATACTGGTTCACCTTCTTGTCCACCGAAGGCTACATCCTGTACTCTTGCAACACCATAGATTTTCCACTAAATATTATGAGTAGTAATTACAAAGTCTCACCCCGAGATCTCTAAGTACCTTACCCACTCACTAATATTTATACCCTTGGAAAACACCTTTCCAAGTAAATCTATCCCCTTTCTATTCACACCCTGTGAAATAAAGTTTACTGCAATGAATGAAGAATTTCAGTGATGGCTTTGGATTGCTTTACAAGTATGAAATATTATAACACTTGCAATCCAATCAACTCTCTCTGTATGCTTAGTAATAATTCTCAATATATTTGTAAAACTTTGAAACAATTACTTCAAGTAACTTAGAAAAATCCTCTTTTGAAAGTTTAAGAACTTAGTGCAAAAGTGCAGAAAAATAGTGAGAGAATATTTCAGAACTTTTGTAAAACTTTGAAACAATTACTTCAAGTAACTTATATGAAAGTTGTGTATTTGTGTTGTAAGAGTTAGAGTCTTTATATAGACTTTCCAAACACCCATGGTGTCTTTCTGAAAGTGTAGGAATTGTTTAAAGTGAAGAGATTTCATTTGGAGTGAAAACATTTCGTTTTGAAATCTGAAATCTCATGCAACAGTCTTCAGTAATCAATTACTCATAGTGGGTAATCGATTACCCAAACTCACTGTCCACTAGTTTATTTAAAAACGAATTAGAGTAATCGATTACACCATTTGGGTAATCGGTTACTCAAATTTTGTAAAACTGGTAATCTATTACTCAAATGCAGTAATGGATT
>NW_017727838.1:108575-110233 GCF_001865875.1 Lupinus angustifolius | reverse complement strand
CTTCATAAGTATTCTTCCTTTTCTTCTTTTTGGTGATGTTGGTGTCTTCATCAAAACCTTGCCAAGGTTAGGAGCAAAGATCTTCTTCACAATCTCCCCCTTTTTGATGATGACAAACCAATATCTTCTTGGTAGTGTAGTTTTCTGTATTTTCTGAGAGTAGCATACTTTGTGATATATCTTGACTTGTCTTGAATATGCTCCCCCTATCTTGTATGCTCCCCCTTTCATTTGGAATTAAGTGCCTGTAATAAAGTTTGAAAGAAAATACACTCTCCCAACTTTTCTCCCCCTTTTGACTTCATCAAAAAGTAGAAAAGCCAAGAGTCCAACATAAGATATATAGCATATATAGCAGACATGATGTATAGCACAATAGATATAAAAATTAATGTAGTGACTAGATAAGATGTTTCAATCAAAATATCATGAATGGAATAATAAAACATAAAACATCATAAAGTAACTTGTCCAGAAGTATGCAGCAATAACTCAAAAACAAACAACTAAGTAACAATTTGTCCGAGATTTTAAAGTAGAATAACCAGAAAATCCTAATAGGTATACTACGATTGAGGCTCCGAGTTATCTTCATCTATATCCACACTGTCCATCCTAGAGGAGAGGCAATGAAGTTCATATTGGATTTGTTGATTTTAAGAGTCGAGAGCATCCATCCGCTTAGTGATGTAGCCTCGGAGAGAAACCAACTCATCCATAATCATTTGGTTTGAGGGTATGGCATCAGATGAGGACGATTGAGCATGAAACACAGATGGTTGTGGTTCAGAAGGATTAGGAGCTGCAGGTTCAGATGTTTCAGCATCAGTAGTCGGCTTGTCGGTTCTATGAGTATAACTGCAGGTTCGAAGGTCTTTCGTAAAACCCATTTTTTGGATCACATCCACATCATTGTGGCATTCTTGAAGATTCAAAGCCATCTTTGTTTCACCAGTCATAGAAACTGCGAAATGCTGAAGAATTTTGGTTATAAAGATTGCATATGGCAAAGGGCTTTGAGTACCACTAACGGTCCACATTTGTCTCATTATCATCAGAGCCTAATTGATTTTGATGTTAAACTTTATGGCATACATCAATTGGAGTTCTATGTCACTTCTTTGAGAATTATTTGAAAATTTTGGTATTATGACATAGCTCAAAAAATAATGAATCAAACGTTCCTCTAGTTCTATGTAACCCTCTCCAAAGCCTTCTTTCTTACGCATTTCTATTTCCCTTTTCGAAAGTCGACATAACGAATGATAAAAATCCTTTCGATCATAATTATCCCATTCACATACAAGGCCGAAACCTGTTATGTTACCTTGATAGGGTATGTTACATAACAATGAACTGGAAGTTTTTAGATCTAAAACAATGTCTTTTCCTTTAACATAGGATGTAAGACGATTTTTTCGAAAGTTCATGTTACAATAAAATACTCACACAAGTTTGGGATAAATGTCGTTTGTTACGAAACAAAAGTCAAAAAGGTTTTGTTGACGTAAGAGATAAGGGAAAAGAAAATCTTCAAACTCAAAATTATCAAAATTACTGTCTTTAGGAGTAAAAATGGCGCGACCATGGAAGTGTTCCTCAAATATCTTGCGTTGCTCATCATTAGCAAGAAGCCTTGTCAAGTCCAGCAGATTACA
>NW_017727838.1:108107-108475 GCF_001865875.1 Lupinus angustifolius | reverse complement strand
AACACGAGTTGAGTGAGGAAGATGAGTTTTGAAAAAGTTAAAAATTGCAGAAATTTCATATATAACGGCACAGAGGAATCGGTTACTCAAAAATAAAAATTTTAAGATTTTCAAACAACAACTTTGGGTAATCGATTACTCACTTTGGGTAATCGGTTACTGAAACACGTTGTTAACCCTGTAATCGGTTGCTCTCCAGTGTAATCGATTACTTACCCCATAAAAACATACTTTTAGGCAAAATTAAGCTATGAAAATTATTTTTCAACCCAAAAATTGAAGTTTTTGAACATAAATAAATATATTTAAGATCAAGTAGGCATGAGATAATTATAATGAAGCAAACATATAATCATATAAGCATGTTT
>NW_017727838.1:107488-108007 GCF_001865875.1 Lupinus angustifolius | reverse complement strand
GCCAAAGGTTTAGTGAAAATGTCTGCAAATTGGTTATGAGTATCAACAAATTCTACAGATACATCTTTCTTTTGAACATGGTCCCTTAGGAAGTGATGCTTTATATCTATGTGTTTGGTTCTGGAATGCATAATGTGATTCTTTGTAAGGTTTATAGCACTAGTATTATCACATTTCAGTGGAGTGCAGCCTAAGTCTAAGCCATAATCTCGTAATTGTTGCTTAAGCCACAACACTTGGGCACAATAAGTACCTGCTGCTATATATTCAGCCTCAGCAGTGCTTAGTGCAACACATGCTTGTTTCTTGCAAGACCAAGAAACTAAAGCATTGCCTAAAATGTGACAAGTACCACTTGTACTTTTCTTTCAGATTTACATCCGGAAAAATCTGAATCCGAATATCCAACCAATTCACATATACTTCCTTTTGGATACCACAGCCCAACTTTAGTTGTACCTTTAAGATATTTCATAATTCTCTTAACAACAACTAAATGTGATTCTTTTGGTTTAGACT
>NW_017727838.1:106125-107388 GCF_001865875.1 Lupinus angustifolius | reverse complement strand
AGATCTGATCATACCTCGATACTTTGAAATTTCAATACTTTTTCCATTTTCATCGGTATTAATGTATGTGCTAGATCCCATAGGAGTAACTATTGGCTTGCAGTCATCCCTATCAAAGCTTTTTAGTAAATCCTTGCAGTACTTGGTTTGACTCACAAAAATGCCATTATCAAGTTGTTTGAATTGTAGTCCAAGAAAGTAATTTAACTTTCCCGTCATGGACATTTCAAATTCTCCTTGCATCATTTTGCCAAATTCAATACACAAATTTTCATTAGTAGAACCAAAAATAATATCATCTACATAAATTTGAACTAGTAAAGTATGATGATTTATTTTCTTTGTAAATAGAGTAGTGTCGACCTTCCCTTTGGTAAAACGTTTTTCTAAAAGTATTTAGACGATCATACCATGCTCGTGGTGCTTGCTTTAAACCATAGAGGGCTTTCTTTAATTTGAAGACATGAGAAGGATGTTTGTAGTCTTCAAAACCAGGAGGTTGTTCTACAACACTTCTTCTTGAATGTAGCCGTTGAGAAAGGCGCTCTTGACATCCATTTGATATAACTGAAAATTAAGAGAACAAGCATATGCAAGTAATCGCCTAATAGCTTCAAGTCTAGCAACTGGAGCGAAGGTTTCATCAAAGTCAATACCTTCTTCCTGATTGTATCCTTGGGCAACTAGTCTAGCTTTATTTCTAATGAAAACACCATTTTCATCAGATTTATTTCTAAAGACCCAACGAGTTCCAATTACATGCCTACTTTTCAGTCTAGGAACAAGTTCCCAAACTTCGTTCCTCTTAAACTGGTTTATGTCTTCTTGCATAGCAAGAATCCAGCGTTCATCCTCGATTGCATCATCAATCTTGGAGGGTTCTATCTGGAGACGAAGGCCATGTTTAGACAAGCATCAAGCATTCTACGTGTGGTTATACCTTTACTTATATCACTGATGATGCTATCGATAGGATCATTTCGATGAGTTCTCCATTCTTTTGGTAGATCTGAGTGAATATGCTCTTCTTGAGAAGATAAATTATCATATTTTCTAAATTCTTCAGGTTCAGTTGCAACATCAACAATAGAATTTTCTTTGGCAGAGGAACTTGGCAAGTCATCTTCATCACAGTATATCACATCTTTTAAAACATGATTGGTTTCATCAAAAGTTACATGAACAGATTCTTCCATGGCTAGAGTTCTTTTATTAAAGACTCTATATGCTTTACTCGTGAGAGAATAGCCAAGGAAAATCCCT
>NW_017727838.1:104024-106025 GCF_001865875.1 Lupinus angustifolius | reverse complement strand
TTCTCTTACCGATAAGTTTAGAATTATCCTTACTTTCAATGATGCATTTATCTGGGTAGAATGCCACATGCAATCCTTTGTCGCATAATTGACTTATGCTTAGAAGGTTATGTTTAAGTCCTTGAACATATAGTAAACATTCTATAGTTGTTGATTTGTGGCTTTCCAATTCTACCAACTCCAAGAATTCTTCCCTTGTTGTTGTCACCATATGTGACATATCCTTTGTCCCTTGGAGTGAGGAAAGAGAATTTACTTTTATCGCTCGTCATGTGTTTTGAGCAGCCGCTATCCAAGTACCATAAATTGTAGGCGGCTCGGCTCTCATGTTTTCCTACAAAATAAATTAAGTTTTATTAGGTATCCAATATTCTTTGGATCCTAGATGGTTAGTACCTTTCTCGACCCATTTAAATTTTCCTAGGGGTACACCATATTTTCTTATCATGCATGTGTTTGGTGTATGCCCATAAATTTTACAGTACGTACGTACATATGGGTTGATGAAAGTGTATCCTATATTTTTCAAATGTATGGATACTTTCTTTTTGAAAGATTATTTTCTTTTGGACACTTGGTTTCTTGAAACCATGGCTTTTTGAATAGCCAAGACCTCTTCAGTCTGTTGAGTGTCTTTGATCATTGATAATCTTTTCTAAGCTTTTACCACTCTTGTTTAGTTTATTAAGTTCAAGGCTTAATGTTAATAATTTATTTTCAAGAGTTACATAGTTTTGGCAAGAGGATGAAGAAGGTTTGTTTCTAAGAGCATGTATTTTTTAGAAACATTTTTGATAATTTAACATATTCATCATGTAAATCATTAAATGCGGATTGAAGTTCAGAATAAGAAAATAGATTAGAGTCGTTTACCTCTTCATCATCAGAATGATGAGATGCCATAAGTGATAAATGTGCTTGCTCTTCGTTTTCTATTTCAAATGCAGAGCTTGTATCATTGTCTTCCCAAGCAATGTATGCTCTTCGTCCAGTCTTTATAACATTCTTTCCCTTGAAATAACCCTTTTTCAAATTTGGACAATCCATCTTTATGTGACCGGGTTTTCCACATTCAAAACATGTAAAGTTTTGACTTGAGGTGGAGGCATCATTGCTTTTAGCGAATTTCCTTGTTTGACCTGTTTTTGTGCCTTTGTTCCTTTTTAGGAACTTGCTGAATTTTTTTACGAAGTGACCTATATCTTCTGTATCATCCTTTTCTGATTCATCTTCGGATGAGTCATATCTATCCACTTTTGCTTTTAGAGAAATATTTTTTTTCTTCTTTTCTTGCTCCTCGTGTTGATCAATTTGGCTAAGTTCTAGTTCGTGTTCCTGCAACCAAACAAAGCAGCCAAAGACATTTTGGATAAACTTTTCTTTTCAGAAATTGTAGTTACCTTTGGTTGCCATATTCCAGTGAGTGATCTAAGAACTTTTAAGTTTAAGTCACTGTTTGATAGAACTTTGCCAAGTGCAAGAAGGTGATTGGTAAGATTAGTAAATCTCTTTTGTAGATCAAGAATCTTCTCTCCAAGCTTCATGTGAAATATTTTGTATTCCTGATCTTTTTACTTCCTTGATCTTTTGCAGATTTACAATTTGATACTCTAAAGAATCATCAATACCAAGAGCGGAGGTGAGAATGTTCTTTGCCTTTAAATCATATTGTACCTTCTTTTTGTCTTAATCGTTCCATGATGATTTTGGCTTTGCTTCCCTTATACTATTGATAACAGTGAAGGGTATATATGGTCCTCCTTCAATGGCATTCCATATGTCTAAGTCTTGAGACTCAATAAAGATCCTCATTCTAATTTTCCAGAAATCATAGCATTCTCCAACAAAGCTTGGAGGGCGGTTGATGTTGGACCCTTCTCCTAGGAATGATCTTGAGGCCATCTTGATGTAGGATCGGATTTTGAGAGTATCTTACTCAAATATAGCTCTAGTGCCAATTGTAAGAACAGGATTGCAACTAAGAGGCGGGGTGAATTAGTT
>NW_017727838.1:82322-103924 GCF_001865875.1 Lupinus angustifolius | reverse complement strand
GATTTTATACTGGTTCACCTTCTTGTCCACCGAAGGCTACGTCCAGTACTCGTGCAGCACAAGAGATTTTCCACTAAATATTATGAGTAGTAATTACAAAGTCTCACCCCGAGATCTCTAAGTACCTTACCCACTCACTAATATTTATACCCTTGGAAAACAAATTTCCAAGTAACTCTATCCCCTTTCTATTCACACCCTGTGAAAGAAAGTTTATTGCAATGAATGAAAAATTTCAGTGATGGCTTTGATTGCCTTTACAAGTATGAAATATTATAACACTTGCAATCCAATCAACTCTCTTTTTATGCTTAGTAATAATGCTCAATAGATTTGTAAAACTTTGAAACAATTACTTCAAGTAACTCGGAAAAATTCTCTTTTAAAAGTTTAAGAACTTAGTGCAAAAGTGCAGAAAAATAGTGAGAGAATTTTTCAGAGTAGTATGAGAGTTATATGAAAGTTGTGTATTTGTGTTGTGAGAGTTAGAGTCTTTATATAGACTTTCCAAACACCCATGGTGTCTTTCTAAAAGTGTAGGAGTTGTTTAAAGTGAAGAGATTTCATTTGGAGTGAAAACATTTCGTTTTAAAATCTGAAATCTCATGCAACAGTCTCTAGTAATCAATTACTGATAGTGGGTAATCGATTACCCAAACTCACTGTCAACTATTTTATTTAAAAACGAATTAGAGTAATCGATTACACCATTTGGGTAATCGGTTACTCAACTTTTGTAAAACTGGTAATCTATTACTCAAAGGCATTAATGGATTGCTCTGAACAGTTTTAAGTTGGATAACTCTTTTTCTCACACTTGTAACTTGCTACTTAAATGAAGAAACTTGTTACACATCATTTCAAAAAAAATGTTTTAAGTATTTTTTTTAAAGTGTTTCATTATTCTTTAAAAATAGTTTGAGCATTAATACTATGCATAACTAAGAGTTTTAGGATAGAAGTACCTATAGAGACTTAATCTAATTTTCTTGAAGCTTTAATCTTCTTTGTCTTGATAAGTATTCTTCCTTTTCTTATTTTTGGTGATGTTGGTGTCTTCATCAAAACCTTGCCAAGGTCAGGAGCAAAGATCTTCGTCACACTATCGTCGCAACCCACCTAAGTTTGAAGGGGATTTGCACGAGATGCTGCTACCAACTTGATCCAAGAGTTGGAGAGGATTTTTCGGGCACTGATGTGCACCGAGGAGCAGAAGGTCACCTATGTGATCTACATGCTGGCTAAAGAGGCTGAGAACTGGTGGGAGTTCACTCAATGCCAAATGGAGCACGAATAAGAAGTTCTCAACTAGACAACTTTCAAGGATAAGTTTCTACAGAAATACTTTCCGGCGGATATGAAGACTGAGAAAGAAATGGAATTCCTCAATCTGCAGCAGGGGAACATGTCAGTTGGGGAGTATTCTGTTGTGATTGAGGATTTGGCAAGGTATACCCCACATTACAATCAAGTGGGTAATGAAAGGTCCAAGTGTGCCAAGTTTGAAGAATGATTGAGGCACGACTTGAAGGTGATGTTTGCTCACCAACAAATACCAAATTTTCCAAATCTGGTCAACAAATTCATTATCTACAAGGAGAGTGTGAAGGCAAGGAATGTCACACTCAAGAATGCTATTCCGTAGGAAAATTCCTACAGACCCTAGAGGAATTTGGGTCAGAATCGTGGAAGGGGAAAGCCTTTCCACCACAACAAGAAACCATATGGATTTCCTTCTGGAAATCAACAGAAATTATTCCGATCAAACAACAACAACAACAACAAAGGTTTTCAAGTTGGGCACTCCAACAACAACTCACCACCTTGGTGCTCGAAGAGCAAGGGAAAGCATTTCGGTGCCAACTGCCCTATTTGCTATCACTGCAACCAACTGGGACACATCAAGCCGGTGTGCCCTAAGCTGAAGAAGGAAGGAGTGAATGTCGTTTGTGCGGCCAGACCTCAAGCTAAAGGAAGGGTATTCACCATGAGCGGAGCTGAGATCAAGGAGGATGACGATGTCATTCAAGGTACATGTCTTGTTAATGAGATTTCCTTATATGTGCTGTTTGATTCGTGTGCGACCCATTCATTTATATCCCATGATTTTGTTAACCGATTAGAATTGCCTAGAGTTCCCTTACCATATGATCTTGTTGTGTCAACACCCACAAACGAACCTGTCATAGTTTCAACTGTATGTTCACAATGCCCCATAGTATTAGATAACAGAACTTTCCTAGTAGACCTGATTTGTCTACCCTTATCCCAATTAGATATCATCTTAGGAATGGACTGGCTATCCAAAAACCACGATCTCTTGAACTAGTTTAACAAAACGGTAGTCTTTAGCAACCCTAAAGACCCAATAGAACCTCGTTATGAAACCAAAAGCACAACTGCCAATCAAATGGAGAAGTTCTTAAAGGAGGGAGCCCAAGTGTTCATGTTGTTAGCATCGCTGGAGAAGAAAAAAGGAGGAGAAATTCAAAGTATACTAGTGGTTCGGGACTTCTCTGAAGTCTTTCCGAACGATATTCCTGGTTTTCCCTCAGTAAGGGAGATAGAGTTCGCTATTGATTTGGTTTCAGGAACTGGACCAATTTCTATAGGTCCCTATAGGATGGCACCGTTAGAGTTGATAGAGTTGAAGAAACATTTGGAGGATCTGCTATAGAAACAGTTCGTCAGATCGAGTTTTTCTCCGTGGGGTGCTCCAGTTTTGTTTATAAAGAAGAAGGACGGTAGTATGAGGTTGTGTACCGACTACCGACAACTACACAAGGCGACCATTAAGAACAAGTACCTGTTACCAAGGATTGATGACTTGATGGACTAGATGAGAGGAGCTACAGTATTTTCAAAGATCGACCTTCGATCGGGGTATCATCAAATACGTGTAAAGTCGGAAGACATTCCGAAAACAGCTTTTCGGATGCATTATGGTCATTACGAATACTTCGTAATGCCGTTTGGTGCCACCAACGCCCCTGCAGTATTCATGGATTACATGAACATGATTTTTCATCTATACCTCGACACGTTTGTAGTCGTGTTTATCAATGATATCCTGATTTATTCAAAGAATCACGACGAACAAGTCGAACATCTGCGAGTGGTATTGCAGATTTTGAAGGACAATCAACTCTATGCCAAACTTTCAAAGTGTGAGTTTTGGCTAGAGTTGGTAAATTTTCTCGGTCATGTAATCTCGAAAGGAGGAATTGTCGTGGATCCTGCGAAAGTGGAGATGGTAATGGAATGGAATTCTCCTAAGTCAGTGATGGAGATCAGAAGCTTTCTCGGATTAGCGGAGTACTATAGGAAATTCATTGAAGGATTTTCAAAGTTAGCCTTGCCGCTAACTACACTAACGAGGAAGGACAAACCCTTTGTCTGGACGACGAAGTGCTAATTAAATTTTCAAGATTTGAAGGAGAGGTTGAGCACAACGCCTGTATTAGTCTTGCCAGATCCCAACAAAAACTACAACATATATTGCGACGCGTCAAAGCAAGGATTAGGTTGCGTGTTGATGCAACAAAGGAAAGTAGTGGCTTATGCGTCAAGGCAGTTAAAGATACATGAGCAAAACTACCCAACGCACGATCTGGAACTAGCTACAATCGTGTTTGCCCTCAAAACTCCAAACTCCCTCACAAGTTTGGAGTTGCCTTGGGTATTACGAAAGCTTGTACTTAATCAATTTCCTTTTTGTTTGGATTAAGTACAACAATATTTCTTATACAGATTTATATTATGTTTATATATGCAAATACCATGTTTACTCTATAATTATAATGTTTGAATGATTATTATGGGAATAATTTGTATGTGATAATTGTTAAATTCAAGGTTTTAAACCATGTGATATAAATGAGAAATATTTTCCCTGAGAAAAGTAATTAAAATGATATACAGGCTCTTCCCGCTAGAGCAAGACAGCTCTCGCTTGAGTGAGAAGTGTCTAGAGAAAACGAGTGTCTGAGCTCGGGGTGAGATAACTCTCTCTTGAGCTAAAATTGGCACCAAGAGAACTGATTGTTTTTTCGCTTAAGGCACAAATGCCTCAAAAATGGATGTGCCCTCGCTTGATGGAGAGGGATCCATACAGACATGACTTTTTTTTAAGTCGCCTGAACGATAACTCTCATATATACAAGAACCTAATGGCATGTTTGCCATCAAGAAGTTGTAAAGGTAAGGAATGGCTTTGTTAAAGGCGAGGCCCGAGGGTGTGATATTATGCCCACGCAGCGAGATCGTTTGATCGTAAGAGGCTTGGCTAGAGGAGTCGTCTAGGATGATTCAGCAATGGTTCACAGTGGTGCTGAGAAGTATTATATTGTGCCCATGCAGCAATATCGTATGACCGGAAGAGGCTTGGCTTGAGAGCCGTCCAAGATAATTCAATGATGGTTCGTAGTGATACTTAAATTATTCTCTTTTTGTTTATATCTTAAGATCGGGAACCACTAGAATTATTCCCGATGGGAGATGTCTTAGGATGGGCAGATCACTAGAAAAGATGGATTAAAAGATATAATTTGCTAATTTCGGTTAGGGTGCATATCCTTGGTCAAAAATGAAGTAGTGGAGAGGAAATGTACGAGAGATGAATGAGCCTCGAGATGTTGAGAGGGACGGTGTTGATGGTGATGATCTTTGACAACCCCTCTTTGCAATCAGGATCGATGAGAGGGATGCCTAGAAAGTGTTTGATACGACACCATCCTATAATGGATAGTTTCGTTGGAACAGATTGGTCATATATCCTTGCGAGGAATAATTTTGGTGCGATCAAATCGGCTTGTTATGGGAATTGTACTCTCGGTTATTTCCGAATAATTATTGGGAGGATAAAGGAGTAAGGATGGTGGACTCATGAATCGCATTGCATACATGATATTCTTCGATCTTGATTCTAAATTCTCGTTTTTTATACTTCATTCATCATTATTATATGCTTGTATGATTACATGATATATCTGTACTCGTGTGTTGTCTTGGTGTATTATTCCGTGTAATTCCACAATGTCAATGACAAGTTTTTCATAGATGTTTTATTCCCTCTCTTTTCTTCTGGTGTATTTGTATGCATGTTCAGATGGGCCCATCAGCATTGATCCGAGGTTATCGCTTCACTATATCCTAGGAGGGGACATGGAGTGTTGAGGGTAATCGTCACACTTACACAGGTCCTTATGACCTGGAGCTGGATTGGGTAAGCAATGGCTAAGTTCTGCATCTTCCACCTCACTGTGCAGCTCGAGAGGCATCATTCACTTTGCCCGACCGAAGACATGCAACCGCCGGCTGAATTTGTTAGGACCTCAAGGCGTACCAGAAGTTGTTAGGACCTGGCCCCAAATAGGATTCTCGTCATTAGGATCTGTGCCAAGAGAGACAGACAGGGCCATGCCAAGGGGGTACACCCTGAACCCCTCTATGGATTGGGGAGCGGATGAAGTGGAGTAGGAGGAAGACAATGGCGACTATGTAGAGCTTATATTTTTATGAATGGATGCATAAATGAATAAGTATATGAATATATGAACGATGTTTTGAGGTTGATGAATGTATGGATGATATACATTTTACTTTTCTAATGGATTAATGTTTGAGTTGTGTATTGTTTTTAATATATGTATGCATGAATGGGTGTATGAATGTTTAAATGATGTATTTTGTTTTACATGAACAAATGAGTTAATGAATGTTTGAATTATATATTTTCGAATGTATGAATGAATGCAAAAGTGGATGAATAAATGAGTGAATAGATAATTGAATGAATAAATGAGTAATAATATTTTAATGATGTAGTTTTTGTTTTTGAGTTATTAGTTTATGGATGAAATGTGTAATAATGCAAAATACATGTCCTTAGGGTAATAAACCCTATCTTATGTTGATTTAGTCATTATTAGAACATTTGAAGTGTCACAATGAGTTATCACATGTCATATAGTTCAGCATATCCCAGTGTAAAGATTAGTTACTTTTAGAATGGTGGATCCTATCAAGAATACTTTATCAGTTTATCTTGCGTGAAGATAATATGTGCCTTTGGTGTAGAGATATCAATGTGCAATGATATCCTAGGCAATTAGGGCTTAGGATGATGTTTGGGTCACTTTATTTAAGGAATATTAGTCTTGTCTTATATTGAGAATTATATAGAAAAAAATTGTTGACGGGTACAAATAAAAGTATAATTACAATATTTTGGCTAATCTAAAAGTCACAACCCTATGGTGAGGCACTAGGTACTGTTTAAGGTGTACTCAATAAAAGCTTTAGACTTCTAGGTTAGTAAAGTGCATCAAATCTCGAAAGAAAGGAAACCAAATATCATAGTTAGAAATGAGAGGAGACTAGCCCCCAAGTGCATATCTCACAATACCATGAATAATTTAGGTGATTCGTCATGCTAATACTAGTAAGACAATGTCTGACACCAAATAAAGCGGATGGCCTTCCCATCTCAATCCTAATCTTTAATGTCTGGGTTCAGGACATATGTGTACAAACTTTAGTGTACTGTCATGTTAGTTATGACAAGATAGAGTCTTGCTCCTATGTATTCCTATGAATAGTAGGGAATCAATACTACCTAGTTCTTCCTAGAAAAATATTTGTTTGTTGGATTTATTTTATTTATTAGATGAATTAGCATTATTTATTTTTCGAAAGATGATTTAGCAATTATTTATGAGGCAACAACTCTCGTATTCACACCACATATCAGCTTAAAGGGATCAGTTTTAATTAATTATCCATTTCAAGTGAATTAGGCGACATCATTCGTGTCTGCACCACATATTGACTTAAAGAGATATATTTTAAATCAACTACTCACTTCAAGGTGAGTGAAATGACAACATTCAAATTTGCACCATAATTCGCTTTAAGGGAATCTTTTTTTTTAATTAGTTACCTGCTTACAAAACTTAAATGACTTAGGTAGCAATACTCATGTCTGCAACACAACTTAAATAAAAAGAAAATAATTAAGAAGAAGAATTTTTATTTACTGCATCTGAAATGTTTACATTTTTATTTAGTTAGAAGAAGGATATTTGCTTAATTATATACCCATCATTTATAAAAGAAAATAAATATTTATTATTTAAAATAAAAAACTAATAAGTTAATCATTATTTAGTGATATAAAAAAATAATTATCACCATAAAAACTATATAAAAATGAAAAACAAAGATGAAAAGAATGTTCATAACTACATCTCCCAATAGAAAGGAGAAGGGGTTCACCACAAATTTCTCTCTACGTATGATATCTGAAAGGATTTTTATTTATTAGATGATTTAGAATTATTTTTTCCTTGCCGTTTTTCTTCTTTGTTTTTCAAGAGTTCAAGACCTCTATTTATAGGAGGAATTTAACATATATTGAAAGCTAAAGAGAATCTCTCTAATTCATGTCTCCAATCAATTAAATCATTTTATTTTTTAGAATCAAATATGTTATTAATTGAATTTATTATAAAATTTGAATATTAGATATAATATAGCTTCCAAATTATCTAGAAATATCTCATCAAAACTTTATAAAGTCACAAAATATTATTGTTATACTTATATTGATTCGACTTTAAAATTGTGGTATCCGAAATTCCAAACTACTTTTATTTGGTAAAAATCTCATGGAGACTTTATAAAAATCCTAACACTCTATGGCGTAACCCACTTATACGTACAAAACATATTTCTTGAGTTTTATGGAGTCTAAGTGACTAGAATATTTTATTATTATTTTTATATAAGAAATGAAAATCGAAGAGTAATCGCATTTTTTATATAAAAATAGAATCTTTCAATTACTAGGATAATAAGTGTTTGCTATCCTTAACTAGTTATGATGTAATTATTAGTGTATTTTAAAATGCAACTCAACCAAGTTGATATTAAATTAATTTGATATTGTTTCCTTATTTTTAGATTTCAAACTTAATTTATTCATTGATCAAATTATGATGAAATCAATTTCTCAAAAGATTTAAATATTTTTATCGTAGTGATTTATGTAACTAAATCAAATTGATATCAAATTTATTTGATGTAATATAATTTGCTTATTTTATACTGCAATTCTTAATTCATTTTTTGATCAAATTTTGATGTAAGAAAATCTCTAATGATTCAAACATTTTAATTAGTTATTTTTTATTTACTTTTCAGGTTTATATTTTTGTTATTTTTTATTTTATAAAATGACCTAAGTAAAATTAGGTGTACATAGACTTCAGGTAGCAAATATATGAATATGTGTTAGATGAGTGAACACAACAAAAAATATAAGATTAGAAATGAAACTATTATTCGAGAAAATTTGAGTAGCTCATATTATAGAAAAGATGATAGTATCGTGTTTTAGTTGATTTAGGCATTTGTGAAGAAAACTAGTAGAAACCCCTGTAGTGATAGTAGATCAAGTTCCTAGAAATTGAGGATACCAAAAAATCATAGGGAAAATGATAAATAAAGACATAGAAATTAATAATGTATCAATAAACATAATTTATTATATAATATTATAATGTCGTTTGATCCATGTAATCGAGCTGTGAAATAAAAACGTAGTTGTTTTTTTGTAGTTAAGCAATACAATTGAAATATTGATTATGAACAATATTAAGTTTTAACTTTTAAGCACGTGTTGATTTATTTTTTAATACATTTAAGACTTAATCAAATAACATTAATAAAGATGATAAATTTTCTTATTTAAATTAATGCATTAAGTACGTCACACAATATATATTTCTTTCTTCATGTTATCAATGTTATTTGTAACATTATTTAGGAGCTCCACATTGGGTAACATAATAAATGTAATATGATACTTAAACCATGAAACTCTCTTATCTAATAGACTAGTCTTTTGAGTAAATTACACTGACATCTCCTGAGTTTTAGCGAAATTACACAAACCACCCCTTACTTTTTTACACCTACCTAAACCCCATAATTTTTATAATTTCATTACACTATTCACTCCTGCACGAAAAATAAGTGTAATCTTTTAAACAAAAATGTGATGAATATAATTTAGTTAAACAAAACATGGTATGTGTTGGAGACAAAACCAAATAATATGAGTCAATACATTTTTATTATTTTTGGTTCGTTACACTATAGTATAAGAGCGATTTAAACACTATCTCTTTAGAATTGTTGATGTATTTTGTAAACAAAAATTATAAAGATACCTTGATTTGTATATTATTTGGACTTGTCTCCATAATATACGATGTTTTGTTTAACTTAATTGCATTTATCACATTTTTTGTTTAAAAGATTACATTTATTTCTCATGCCGGAGTTATCAGTATAATGAAAGTATAAAATTATAGGGTTTGTTTAGGTGTAGAAAAGTGACGGGTGATTTATGTAATTTTGCTAAAACTTAGTGGGTGTTAGTGTAATTTACTCTAGTCTTTTTGGTTGACTCTCCTCATGTGCTTAAGTCCTAACAATCGGTGCTTTCATTGAGAATTGTGTCATGGAAAGGGACTACCTCTAGGTTGGATTAAGATATATTACTGAATATTGATAGGTGAGTGAAGCCATCAAAAGAGAAAATGCTACTACCATCAAGTCAGTATCGATAGAGTGAAAGCCATCATTGAAGTCAGCCCTTAAAGGGGACGACAATGTTAGGAGTCCCACAATGTGTAGCATAATAAACTCAATATGATACTAAGGCCAAGATGCTCTCTCACCTAATAGACTAGTCTTTTGGGTTGGCTATCCTTATATGCTTAAGTCCTAACTCATTATTTAAAATAAAGTTTTTATTGATTTTACATTTTATATATTTTTTAATCTTACCTTAAGCATATTCTAGTTTTAACTCATTATTATTTATTCTAATAACATTAATCAATTTTATTTTTTATTTAAATTAATACACTAAATTCATCATTTAATGTTTTTTATTTAATGTTATTAAAATAATGTTTTAGATAAGTTCACATTTTAATGCTTACCCAAGTGTTTTTTATAAGACTATTTTGAGTTTATAGTTTTGCTCCTTTGTAATGATGTTCCCAATCTACCATTCATATCAATTTCTATCATTATTTGTAGAACAGAAAATACGTGTAGCGAAAATAACAATAATAATTTGATTAATAATAATAATTCGATTGTTTAGTTTTGAAAATTTTTATGCTTAGATTTGAGAGAAAAGTGCGTAAAATTCTCTTGAAATTTTTGCCTTTGTGAGTTCTCGACTTAAACTATTTTTTATTCTTAATTACCCATTAAATTTTACATGTTCGTGAAATTGGTTTCTATAAATATTTTACGTGAAATTGGTTTATATAAATATTTTATTAAATTAGTCAAAGACAATAAGGAAATCGTTGCAATCAGAACTATAAGAATAACAATGCAACAATATAAATTAGTCAATATTGATATTCGAAGAAAATCGTCATCAAAATACAAAAACAAAATCTGAAAATTTAATATATTTTCATAGACTTTTCCTAATATTTTACGAGAATTGCTTTATATCTATTATGTTAACAGTAGATTAAAATGAGATTTTATTAGAAGAGTTAATGGGTATGTAGAAGAAGAGGTGATCTATTCTACACAAGTCTAAAGAAAAGTTATAACAATAAAATTATCTATATATTTTAATATTTATTCTGTATAAGAATAATTAAAAGTTGTATATCTTACTTTTAGAATATTCTAAATATTTAAGTAGATTAACTTTATCATTTTTTCCAAACAAAAACATTATTTCTAAGTTGTCATATATTCTAAATAATTATAAACTATATCGAAATCACATTTTCTTCTTCTATTTTTCACACTTGCTTCTCCTTCATATCTATTGATTATACTTTAGCAACTAGTATCCCATGTATTGTGTATCCATTCTTAAATTTACTGTTCTTTATAAAAATTATAATAGATTTATTGATCTTAATAAATTTAAGTTTTAACTATAAAACATAATTCCACTTATTACTATAAAAAAATTACGTTGTTGTGTGAGACCACCTTTTTTAAGATATAGCACTTTTGTTTTATAAAATCAATAGCTAATTACTTGAATTTTTTCGTGAATAAATTAGCAAACAACACTGAGTATTTTTTTATTTGCACTTCATAATTGACATACAAGCTATTTATCATACACTATATCATACATTATAAATTAACGACAGCTAGAACACGTTTATTTAAAATTTTAATTATTTCTCATTACATATTAAAAAATTAATTTTAATTATTTCATACAATGTATCCTTTGAAGTATTCACTGTTCTAATAAAAAAACTTAAAATGGGTCAAACTATCATCATTTACTTTGGAGATGTTATATAATATAAGGATTTAATATTTATATTCTNNNATAGTGTAAGTGTTTTTTATACTGTCAGTATATCATCCATTATTCATATGTTAATCATCATTGACCCTCAAACAAAAGTAATACAATTCAATGGTAGATGGTGTGCTGACAACATAAAAAACTTTACACTAACGGTGTACAGATTTTAAACTCATAATATAATATAATATTTGATATTACAAAGGGCCTCTCTTCACTTTTTGGGTAATGAACTAATCATAGATGCCCCTCCCAACAAATGTTGTTCCCAATAATCGAACAATTAACCTTGGGGATCCAATTGGATCATACACCATTAGACTAATGCCTATTAGTTATTATAATAAAATATAAGATTTTATAAGATCGTAGAAATATAGATAGAATGTAGCAAAAAAAATTAATGAATGTCAAAACAATTATGTACAATAAGTAGAAGATAAAAATAGGGGCCTAAATATTACTTAAGAGCTTACGCGCAAAAATTATGAATTCAACTCATAATCAGAATTATTTCACTTCTCCTTTGATGATCATATCTCGTTTTGGTGCATCACTAATTTTGATTAACAAAAGTTAGTTGTTACCAAATTATTTTGTTGTTTTTTTAATCATTATCATCAATTGTTGTATCTTTTCACAAAAGGAATTCATATAATGTCGCAATGCTGTCTTTGATTTATCATTAATACACAAAAATCTTACCAATTTCGAATTGTTTTATTTATGTATGATGAACACATGAATTTCATGCTCAAGTGCTAGCATAAAATATTATATTCTTTCAATAAATATTATATATATACCAATAATATGTGTATATATTTACATTCATTTAACCTTATAAAACTATTATGTCATTCAAACAAAGATAAGAACGAAATAATTAATGAATTTTTTCTATATACATGCATGTAGTCTAAAACACAAAAAGGTGACTTAATAAGATAATCCTAAGCATCAATTTTCATTGAGCCATGTCTAACTCAATCCCCAGCTCTAGTAACCCAATCCCTAGCTCTTGTAACCCAAAGAAGAACAAGGGTCGTATAAGGATTGAGATGAAACCTACAAATCACATTCTCCAAACGCCGCACTAGGCTATTCAAGAAAGCGGGTGAGCTTTGCACTCTTTGTGATGAAAAAGTTGGGCTAGTTGTCTTTCAATCCAAATCCACTCAAATCCAAATATTCTTAAACAAAAGTTTTTTATGCTTCTATACCAACACAGTGATGTTTTGCTAACTACTTAAATGTGTCAGTATGATAATTAATGTGAACTAAAATGAGGTGTGCTATTTATGACTAGGCAAAATCTTATTAGGTTGATATAGAGGCATAAATAAACTTAAGGTATAGAAAATTTGGGTTCAAAATATGCCCTATCTCTCTTTTCAATAATTTACTGTATTTCAATTTCTATATTTACCAGTTTCATAGTCGGGACTTATAAGGGTTTGGATTTTCATTATGTTGCTTGTCTTGTCTGTTTATTGCATGTCTATTATAATCTTTGTCATTTTGTACTTCTGAATGTATTATCAAATAAAGGGCATATTTCTTTTTAATATTTCAAGATCTCTTTCAAAAATGTATATTATGATAACATGTTTAGGGCTCTCAAATTATGAACTCCCAAAACAAAATAAAAAATGAATATTATTGCTAAAACTAACCGGAATTGATTAAACTAACAATTCAGATCATGAACTATAGTACCGATTTATTTTTGATTTTTTAGATATATGAAAGAGCCTTGTTGAATCATACGTAAATATTATGGATGAGGAGCCCTTCCAAATTATCATATACGTACAACATAAATGTGCCCTTTGATATAATATTTTCTTAACTTCAATTCTATTATATTCATACTAATACTAAATCCACCATACATGCAATCTAACTGTTAAATAAAAAAGTGAATCATTGGAAAAAATATGGACGAAGAAGATATTTGTTTTCTTTCAATTAACTAAAATTTATTAAAAAATTGTATTGATCGAGTCTTATATGATTATAACTAATGAGAATAAAGTATCTCCTCGTATAAGGAGAAAGTTATCTCCCTCTATCAGTGAAATCATGACATGTGACCTATTTCATCATATTCTATATAAAAAAATCTAAAACTAAATAAAATTGTACGCATGTGATACTTTTACTAGCTTAAGAAGATAAGTTATCTCTTAATGTGAGGAGATACATTATTCTCGTAACTAATATAGTAAAACCTTATTAGGATCCTTGATAGGTCTGCAACCAATGAACTTAGTTCCTCATTTATATGTGTTTTGTGTTGTTTGATATATACGTGACAATATACTAAATGTGTTTGATTTATCCTATCAGAACTGTTTGATATAACAATACTATTTGATTTAGTGTTATATAAAATAGTATTGTCATAAATATCAACATTTATTATAGGCAGTATTGTAAATATGTTGACATTTCACACTTTCAACAACGCTTACTTAAGGAAGTTTTGTTGATAGTGGCATATTCAACAATGCTTGCTTGAGGAAGTGTTATTGAAAGTGACAAATTAAATAACGCTTTCTAGAACAAGCACCATTGACATAAATATACTCAACAATGCTTACTTGAGAAAACACTATTGAAAGTGATACATTTAGAAATGCTTTCTAGACCAAGCGCTATTGAAAGTGACACATTCAACAACCTTTCTTCAAGCGAAAACTATTGAATGTGCCACTTTCAACATCACTTTTAAAAGTATAGTTGAACCTATCCTTATATTCTACTGTGATTACGTTAATATTACTTGCAAGCATTGTTGATTGTCAAATTTAAGCATTATTGTTTTGCAATTTTAACATATTTCCAAATATACATCAAGATCGTCTTTGAAACTAATGTGACATTTTAGATGCATTACATGTGGTATTCTACATGCATCTCACGTTAGCCTCAAAGACAAAATTGGTGCTCATTTTCATTTTTTGAAGACTTAGTTGATGGATCCAACATTGAGGAATAAGTTGGTAATGATTTTTTTCATGAACTTCAATTTAATTTATAATTATGTACGTAGTACATTCTTCCAATAGTTTCAATTTTGATATCGTCAAGCTATCAATGTACAATTTTCATATGACACTAATCAAAGGAAAGCAAACTATTGTGTACGGTATCATCTTTCATAGGATTTTTCCAAGTTTGTGTTATGGCATGTTTCATTAATAAATAAACATGTCTCTCCAATAAGGAGATGCTTAGTACATTGATCTCGACCCTTCACATAAGTTCTTACTTTAAAGAACATGACAAAGAAATATCTCTTATTTATGAGAATCCTCTCACAGAGAGCTTAGTACAACAGCTCGTGAGAGGTCATATTTGAAAAACAAAATATAGAGTCTAACAAATTTAATGCCAAGTGCCAAAGATTGAAAAGAATGAATTAGCTTTATGAGAATGAACATATTTGTCTAGTGTTAAATAGGTGTAATGAAATTCTGATTAAAATTGCCAAAATGGGGGTTCATCGATTCAAATTATGGTAACACTTTTAGATATACGACAAAAAGGAATAAAACTCGGATCCCTAAATTTAGTATATAAGGAATTTTGACTAAAAGTGTTGCTTGTGCAGTAAATATTTTCTTGAAAACACTCCATGACAAGAAAAACAATAAAAAATATAGAAGAGATTAACAAATCCAAATAGATTTGGCTCAATATTTTTTTAGACAAAGGTGCTAACACACACCCAAAATATGATTAAATAAAAAGAGATTACAAAAGGACACCATAAAGCTTACAAGTTGCAGAACCGATAATTAGGAAGCACATTCCTATTCCTATAAAATTCATCATACAAAAAAATCGGCATGCTATTCCACCAAGAGTCAATTTTGGAATTAACTCTAATGGTGGCTAGCTTATCAACACAAGCATTCCCTTGTCTGAAAATATGGCTAACCATAAATTGCATGGAGTTTAGAAGTTGCATGCACTTGTTCATGAAATTGCTTAGCCGCCAAGGAACCGACTTGGAACCCTGGAAAATGTCGACCACCACTTTTGAATCACACTCTAACCAAATAGACCTCCAGCCTTTATCATGAGCTATTGTTACAACCATTATTGCTGCTAGCAATTCCACATAAATTGAGTTCTAGATGCTGAAATAGGAAGCAAAGCATCCCATGAAGTCCCCCATTGTTGTTTCTGAAATCCCCCCCTCCCCTCCAGCATTACCTGGACACCCATGGACAACACCATCCGAGTTGGCTTTCACCCAACCAAAAGAAGGAGCCTTCCATAAGACCTCTACGATAGTTGGAGCCTTGCTATAATTGCCTTTTATTCCGAAAGCTCTTAGAAAGTTGAACTCTATCACAGAGTTCTTTGCATACAGCTTGCTAAAATTACCAGTGAAGCAGTGTCAACTCTAATTTTTGTCATGGCTTGGTTGAGAGAGATATCAATATCATTAAATCTAGCTTGGTTTCTACAGAACCAAATTGTAGAGATGGCATTAAGAATGCAAGAAATCATCACTTTCTTTGCCAAAGGACTGAAGGAATCTGATATGATGAGGAGATTGGATATAGAGGAAGAGTCGAGGCTACACCCAAGTTGATCCTGAAGCCCTCTCCAGGTTGCCCTAGCAAAACTGCACATGAAGAAGATATGCTCAGATGACTCCTCATTCTCCTTGAAGAGGGAACAGATTGATCCCAAAGCTAAGCCTCTAGCCTTTAAGTGTTCACCAGTAGGCATTTTGTTATAGAATAATCTCCAAGTGACAACAAATTTTAAGGGAGGGATTGTAGTAGACCAAATATCCTTGCACCAATTTTGCTGAGAAGCCAGTGGTTTGGTGAAAAGATAAGCCTCTTTCATGGAGAGAATTCCATCAGCAGAATGAATCCAAGCCAGTTTGTCAGTTTGATTGTTATGAGGAATTGACAAACTAGTTATAGAGTTGCACACCTGAGGATGAGACCTAGCTAGCCAAGAAGGAATTATCCAAGAAGACTCATGAATGAAATCAACCACCCTAGCCATTAGAGATGAGGAGGTGTGATCAGGGATGTTAAGGTATTCCACCAGGGGATATCCAATCCAATTATCCATCTATTAATTGATTTCTTTACCATTCCCAACTAACCAAATAGAATTATCATGCACCATCTGCCAAAACTTTTTGATCCCAACCCAAACAAAGGATTTAATATAAGAAACATAGGGCCTTGACCCCTTGCAGAATCTGTCCCTGAAGAACACAACCCAATCATTATTTGAAGCCTTCATCTCCCAGACCAATTTTAGAATAGGATCATGATTCATTTCTTTGAGAGATCTAATTCCAAGACCTCCCTCTTTCATAGGAGTGCAAACCTTATGTCAAGCTACAGTTACCATCTTTTTAACCACAGTATCACCAGACCAAATAAAGTTTCTGATGCTGGCATCCATTTTTATTAGCAGGTTAGCAGGCCAAAGGTAAACATGAAAGTTGTACCCTAGCATACTGAGGATGATGGATTTGACTATCTCAACCCTGCCCATTATTGATAGGATAGATCATCTCCATTTAGACAGCTTGTTAACTACTTTATCAGTTGTTGGTTGCAAATGAATGGCTTTAGGCTTTCCTTTGAACAAGGGAACTCCCAAGTAAATGAAAGGCAGTTGACCAACACCAAATCCAACCAAATTTTGAGATTGATTAATTTCCTAGCTGAAGCTTGAGAGGTGTAGAACTTACATTTGGTAATGTTTAGGCACTGACCTAATTTGTTTGCATAATCAATGAATAAATCCTTTAGAGCCATCAACTTCTTTTTAATACCCTTGCAGAAAATTAGTATGTCATTTTCATAGAGAACATGAGTTGGAGTGTTGATTCTACGACCAAATATTGTGCTAAGTTTCCCCTGCTCATGCAATTTACACATACCGCTACTTAGGACATCCTTTGCCAGACAAAATAGTAAGGAAGATAAAGGATCCCCTTGTCTAACACCTCTCTTGCAGCTGAAGAAAGCCACAACAAGCCCATTGACAAAGATAGATAGCTTAGCAAAGTTTAGGATAACCCTTATCCAGTTGATGAAGGTAGCATGAAAGCCAAATGCCCCCAGAGTGTCTAATAGGAATTTCCAGTCAATTGTGTCAAATGCTTTTTTGACATCCAACTTAATTGTTAGATTACCACCATAAACTTTGTGATCAAGGATATGCACTGCTTCAGATGCAAGACTAATGCAGTCATGAATATGCCTGTCCTTGATCAATCCTCTCTGATTATTAGAAATAATTTTCGGAGCAATTTTAGCAAGCCTATCAGCTAGGACTTTGGTGATAACTTTGAACTGAAAATTAGCCAAAGCAATTGGCCTGAAGTCCTCAATTCTGTCAGCACTAGGGAATTTAGGAATAAGAACCACATTATTGGAGTTCAAATTGGGAAGGATCCAACCTTGAGTGAAGAATTGAAGGACCAAATTGCACACATCCTTGCCTATAATATCCCAAAACTCCTTAAGGAAGCATCCCCCAAACCCATCAGGACTAGGAGCTCCCTCTACATTCAAAGCAAAAACTGCAGTTCTTATCTCATCATTCAAAGGAATGCTAGCCAACATTGAATTGTCTCCTTCAAACACTAAAGTTAGAATGGCATGGCTGATTAGATCACAGTGCTGAATTGTGTTCTGAGAGGCATACAAATTGTGAAAATAATCTAACACATGATCAGAAATATCCTGTTGCTGAAGAATAATGTTATCCCTATTTCTAAGCATAGTCAAGGACTTTGAGGCATGCCTTATTTTAGCAATTTTGTGGAAGTAACTTGTATTTCTATCCCCATTCAACTGCCAATTCACCCTCGATTTTTTCCTCCAAAACTCCTCTTCTACTTTTAGGGCCACTGAGAGATCCCTTTGAGCTTCAAGTTACCTAATCCTCTACAATTCCAGTAGAGGAGCTTCATTTTGAAACATTTAAATAACCACCCCTTCGGGTAAAGTGAAGCTTTTCATGACTTTGTTTTTGTCTCAACTTCCTTTTTTTGAGATTTTGAGAGAACTTGAGTGAATTCTTCAACCTTGTCGGTTTCACCTTCATCCTCACCTTCAACTATCTCTTCTTCATCGGCCTAAACCCTACCCACAATTCTAGCTTCTTTGCCTACAGGGCTAGCCAAGTGACTATGAGATAGGATTTTGAATTTCTCTTTTTTACATTAGCTGCACATGATCTTCCCTGTCATTTCCAAAAGAATCCTCCACCCTTGTTTTTATTGTATCACCATCTGAATACTCTTCATCTTCATCCACTGCTCTCTGGGGAGGCAATCCAACCTTTTCCAGCTGATCAACTTGAAGGTCATCATGCTTATCAAACTCCAAATTGATGATCAAATCCTTATCTTGACATGGCATGAATACTTTAGGAAATTCATTGACCTCCTCATGACTAGTAGTATCATTTCCTTTGCCCACTATTGGCTCAGGGGGACTTTTTTCAGGAATAGCTTTTGGAACTTTCCCTAAGTGATTCACCTTTTTCGACTGATTAGCCTCAGTTGTTGGCCCTTTGATGCTTCTCCTACAATTAACTTACCGATGACCTATGGAATGATAAACCTTGCAGAAACTTGGCAGATTTTCATATTCAATATACACAAAAAAGGAAAAACCTTCCCTTTCAACCAGAATCTGGTTAGGCAAGTTACCTTTAAGATCCAAATCCACTAAAATCCTAGCAAAATGTCCAAAGGATATGGACGAAGTTGCTTCATCAAGTGCAATGGGTGTTCCCAATGCCCCTGTAATTGAAAATAGAATCTTAGCACTCCAATATTCAAAAGGAAGACCCAAAATCCTAGCCCAACATTGAGAGTGTGAGATTTTTTGAAGACTAGGGTTAAAATCCGGGGTCCATAGCGACAACCTTAGTAACCCAGGTTTCAAGCTATAGGAACCCACCGCGCAAACCACTCTCATATCATCAACCGAAGAAAAGGAAAATTCATAAATGCCCCGTCCCAATGAAACCATGCTCCACTTATCAATCATGTTCCAAAGAGAAGCAAGCTTGTCCTTCTACTCCGAAAATTTTAAAGGTTTGTCTCCCTTTGAAAGAATGAGTCTCCCATGAAGATGAGACTTACACCTTTGAATACCAGCTTCATACTCATCCTCTGGTATTTTGATGGAAATGGCATCTCCTTTTAGACAGGGTTGTGGGAGCTAGGAGATTGAGATGTCATTTGAAGCTTTGAAAGCTTGCACAAATGATTTCTTCTCCTTGACTCTCGTTTTCTCTGCACTCTGTCCTTTTTCCCCCGTAGAGGGTCCAACCATATTTGCCAAAATATTCCAGGGAATCGTTGTTATGTTTGATTTAGAACTCATCATTGCAGATCCTAGAATGTTGGAATCTCAAGCCCTCACAGAGCAACACATGGCGTATCTCTCCTTCTATTTTTGGTGCTTGATTTTACCTACAGGAAACAATGGTGACATGGTCTCAAGATTAAACTGAAAAAGAATGAAATGAGGAATGCTCTTTTCCCACATCCTTTTTTACCCATAATTCATTATTATTCATTACAAAAAAAATGTGTTGGAAATGATGATGGGTAGGTTATAACAACATGGTTTAGATTTTTGTAAAAATAAATTGATAAGAATGGTGACATAAATATTTTCTTCTCACAACTCTGTCAAGAACTAAAACTTAAATTAATCCCCAATTATATATTGAATTTTTTTTATAAGGACGGGTCTGTTTACATTCAAGTTAAGTTCTACCAGTTACCATTAATCCCAGTCATTTATTTTCTTCAATCCAACGGACCAAATGAGTGAGTGCAATAAATGATGCAAGAGAAAAGGAGAAATCTTAAATAACTTTTAAGTTTCACCTATTTGGTTCATTGGATAAAAGAAAATGAATGACTAAGATTAAGTATAACTAGTGTAACTTGTTAGATATTTTCTGATGATTGGTGAAATACCAATCCGTGGATCCTGCAAAAGTGGAGACGGTAATGGAATTCTTCGAAGTGGGTGACGGAGATGAGAGGCTTTCTTGGATTAGCGGGGTACTATAGGAAATTCATTGAAGGATTTTTAAAGTTAGCCTTGCTGCTAACTACACTAACGAGGAAGGACAAACCCTTTGTCTGGACGACGAAGTGCAAATCAAGTTTTCAAGAGTTGAAGGAGAGGTTGAGCATAGTGCCTGTATTAGTCTTTCCAGATCCCAACGAAGACTACAACATATATTATGACGCGTCGAAGCAAGGATTAGGTTGCATGTTGATACAACAAAGGAAAGTAGTGGCTTATGTGTCAAGGCAGTTAAAGACACATGAGCAGAACTACCCCACGCACGATATGGAACTAACTGCAATCTTGTTTGCCCTTAAGGTGTAGTGTGATATTCGAAGTTTTTAGCAACCAAAAGAGTCTGAAGTACATGTTCGACTAGAAGGAACTGAACATGAGACAAAGACGATGGATGGAATTCCTCAAGGACTACGATTTTGATCTTCAGTACCACCCCGGAAAAGCTAACATGGTGGCTGATGCATTGAGTAGGAAGTCTTTGCACATTTCAACCATGGTGGTCAGAGAAATGAAGCTGATGGAGGAGTTCATTATTTGAATTTAGCGGTTCAAGTAGGACCTAAAAGTTTGATTTTAGGTATGCTTACCGTAACAAAATTAGTTTTTGGAACAACTAAAGGGTTTACAAGGTTCGGATCCAGAACTACAAGAAAAGAGAGTCTTGTTGGCTAAAGGGAAAGCTCCGGAATTTCAGGTAAGAACCGATGGAGTACTCAAATGAAAGAATCCAGTATGCGTGCCAAGAGATCTCGATTTAAGAATGGAAATCTTGGATGAAGCTCATAAAAGCAAGCTAAGTATTCATCCAGGAGCTACCAAGATATATCAAGACCTGAAGAAGATGTTTTGGTGGTCCAGTATGAAGAAAGATGTAGCGGAGTATGTCTCCCGTTAATTAGTGTGCTAGAAAGCAAAACTAGAGCACAAGAGACCCGGTGGAGAACTTCAACCCTTGGATATCCCTGTATGGAAATGGGATAGCATTTCAATGGACTTCGTGAGCGGTTTTCCACGAACTCAGAAGGGTTATGATGCTGTTTGGTTAATTGTGGATCGTTTGACGAAGACGGCTCACTTTCTACCAATCAACATAAAGTACTCTTTGG
>NW_017727838.1:66472-82222 GCF_001865875.1 Lupinus angustifolius | reverse complement strand
TATTGGAGAATTCAGGAAGTTGGGTTGACTATCTACATTTAATCGAGTTCACCTACAACAATAGTTTTCACTCTAATATCGGCATGACACCATATTAAGCTCTCTATGGCAGAAAGTGTAGAACACCCCTATGTTGGATTGAGGCAGGAGAGAATCTAGTATTAGGACCCGATGTAGTTCAACAGACGATGGACAAAATAAGGATGATAAGGGAAAACATGAAGATGACACAAAGTAAACAGAAGAGTTATTATGACAGAAGAAGGACCCCCCTGAGTTTTGAAGAAGTAGGTCATGTATTTATGAGGGTGGTTCCAACAAGTAGCATTGGCAGAGTGCTGAAATCCCGTAAGCTTACCCCTATGTTCATAGGACCATACCAAATCATTAAAAATATCGGACCAGTAACTTACCAAATAGCCTTGCCACCTTTGCGGTCAAACCTATATAATGTCTTCCATGTGTCTCAACTCAGAAAATACATTAGTGACATGTTGCATGTTATTGAACCAAACTCAATTCAGTTAAAGGATAATCTCACTTTCGAGACTTTGCCGTTGAGAATTGTCGATCGGAGAAGATGCTACTTGGGGGATTGAAAGTGGCATGAAGGAATCATTCCCCCATCTTTTTTCTTAGAAGATATGATAAATTTTGGAGGACGAAAATTTTATAAGTTGGGGAGGATTGTAACACCGTGTTTTTCAGAGCACTTTTAATTAAGTAATTAGTATTATTGTATTAATTATAGAAATTAATCAGTAATGTTTTAGGCTAAATCTCAGCTGAGTTTTAGTCTTGTTTTATGATTTTATTTCTTTCCCTATTTTTTCATCATTTTTGGAGAATAAAAGTTTCCGAGACGATTTCCGGTCGTTTTATCGAGTTTTCGTGTAGGTTTTGAGTTCCATAACTCGGAATCAAATTCGGATTTCTCTGTTGGCTTCGAAATATTATTTGTAGTCAAAATAGATACAAAGTTTTTCCATAAATCATCTCTTGATATTTTTCACATCGAAATTCAAGTTTCGACGTTTCGGGCAAATGTCCTAAATCGGGAGATTGTATATTTCCGGAAGAAATTATCTGAAAATATTCGAACATGATGTTTATCGGGAAATTACATCATATCAATAAAGTTGTAAGTCATCATTTCATGAGCCACTTACTTGTTACACAAGTAATGCACAAGCTTCCAAAAGCCCCTAAATCACTCAACAAATCCTCTCACTCCACCACCATTAGACACATCACCTATGCTAGTCTAAATCTACTTCCTTTATATTAAATTTTATAATTTGATGAGGGTGAAGTTCTCCTATAAATACCTCGCCCCATTCTCTCATTTTTACGCTAAATTCCTATACAAACTAAGGTAGTCTTTTATTTTCTCTTCTTCATCTTCTTCTCATACTACATAGAAAGTTTTGAGCTTTTATCATGTTGTTCATAAAGTAGAGTTTATATTTGTTCTTTAAGTATTTTATGAAGGCATAACTAAAGGGGATGATAATAAATATGAACCTTTATGTAGTTTTTGAGTTTTGTAAATCTTGAAATTTCTTCCTTGTTCTTAGATGGAAAAACTATATCTTTGGACAAGGTTAGATGAGTTATTTGTTTGGAAATATTAGAAATTATTGTTAGTATTTGAATATGTTTAAAGGTGATGATTTTAACATCAAAGGAACCTTTAATGTGTTTAGGAAAAAGTTTGTATTTTATTCTTGAAAGTTTATGATGTTGATGAGTTGTTGTTGAAAATGTTTCATTTTTAGAAAGTGTTATGTTTTAAAAGTGGTTTAGCATATTTTACTCTTTTATTTTCAAGTTAAAATAATGATTTGGTATAAAAGGTGATTTATTAAAGTCTGGACTTCATAAACTTAAAGTGTTATGAAGTTTTGGATATTAAAGTAGTAGAAAGACTTACCTTAGGATTTATTTTCATAACTATGAAATTAACACTTACCATATGAAATTAACACTTACTATGAAATTTAAAGTGTTGAATCTTAGTAAAATGATGTAAAAAGTTATTTCGTAAGTATAATAATTATCGTTATTTAACTAATTAACGTTATTTTGTCGTAATGAAGACTTCGAGAGGAGATCGAATCAAGTAAGCTCACCTACAAAGAGAGAATCTAGTGAACTGACACACTCAGGTGAGGAGAAAACATCGTGACATAGTGGTGTCCGAATATCCATCAGGACCTCCAAACACCCTCACAAGTTTGGAGTTGCCTTGGGTAATAAGAAAGCTTGTTCTTAATCAATTGCCTTTTTGTTTGGATTAAGTATAGCAATATTTCTTATACCGATTTATGTTATGTTTATAAATGCAAATACCATTTTTACTCTTGAATTATAATGTTTGAATGATTATTATAGGAATGATATGTATGTGATAATTGTTAAATTGAAGGTTTAAAAACGTCTAATATAAATGAGAAATATTTTCCTTAAGAAAAGTAATTACAATGATATTCAGGCTCTTCTCGCTGGAGCAAGACGTGTCTAGAGAAAAAAAGTGTTTTAGCTCAGGGCGAGACATCTCTCTTGAGCTAAAATAGGCACCAAGAGAACTGATTTTTTTCTCACTTAAGCGAGACAGCTCTCGCTTAAGCCACAAATGCCTCAAAAATGGATGTGCCCTCACTTGAGCAAGACAACTCTCGCTTGAACTAGAGGGCTCCGTACAGACATGACTTCTTTTTAAGTCGTCTGAATTATAACTCTCATATATACGAGAGCTTAATGGCATTTTTTCCATCAAGAAGTTGTAAAGGTAAGTAACTATATGAAATTCTTGAAAGTAATAAAAGTAAGGAATTGTTTTTTTAAAGGTGAGGCCCAAGGGTGTGATATTATGCCCACGCAGCGAGATTTAGCAATGATTCGCAGTGGTGTTGAGAAGTATTATGTTGTGCCCATGCAGCGAGATCGTCTGATTGTAAGAGGCTTGGCGTGAGAGTCTTCCAGGATAATTCAACGAGGGTTCATAGTGGTTCTGAAATTATTCTCGCTTTGTTTATATGTTAAGATCGGGACCCACTAGAAGCATTCCCGATAGGAGATGTCTAGGATGGGCAGATCACTAGAAAAGATGGATTAAAAGACATAATTTGCTAATTGCGGTTAGGGTGCATATCCATGGTAAAAAATGTAGTAGTGGAAAGGAAATGTACATGAGATGAATGAGCCCCGAGATGTTGAGAGGGACGGTGTGGATGGCGGTGATTCGTCAGCAAAGTCTTGAGGGAGAGTCTAGGTGAGACGACTCCCATGTATTCCTCGATGAGGTATTATGTTGGATCGGGTAGTGCCTATAGCGCAAACTAGACGATCTCTGACAACCCCTCTTTACAATTAGGATCGATGAGAGGGATGCCTAGAAAGTATTTGATACGACACCGTCGTATAATGGACAGTTTTGTTGGAACAGATTGGTCATATATCCTTGTGAGGAATAATATTGGTGCAATCAAATCGGCTTGTTATGGGAACTATACTCTCGGTTATTTCCAAATAGTTATTTGAAGGATAAAGGAGTAAGGATGGTTGACTCATGCATCGCATTGCATACATGATATTCTTCGATATTGATTCTAAATTCCTGAGTTTTATACTTCATTCATCATTATTATATGCTTGTATGATCACATGATATATCTTTACTCGTTTGTTGTCTTCGTGTATTATACGACAATGATGATATGTTTTTCATAGATGTTTTACTCCCTCTATTTTCTTCTGGTGTATTTGTATGCATGTTCAGTTGGACCCATCAGCATTGATCTAAGGTTATCGCTTCACTATGTCCTAGGAGGGGATATGGAGTTTTGAGGGTAATCAACACACTTACACAGGTCCTTGTGACCTAGAGCTGAACACAAGACAAGTTGTTCATGGTTACAACAAAATATTTTCATGAGTTCAAGAACAATACCATTTTCGGTTTTGAAGAGAAAATGATTTAGAAAGCGTTTTAGAAAATTTCAACGGTTGAATATGTTCTTGACATACTCATGAACAACATACTTAAATCTCATCAACATCCATTGGTTGAATGTTGAGAGATCAAAGATTGAAGATGGAAGAAACAAGTGAAAAATGAGAGAAAAGATGAAGAGAGGATTTACCTTCTCTTAGAAACTTTTGAAATGAGAGAGTGTGAGAGTGAAGAGTGAAGTGTGGAGTGTTTAATGAGGGAAAGGAAATCAGATTTTCCCCCTAGGCAATGATGAAAAATCTCCTAGGGTGGCTAATGATGAGATTGAGTGATTTGCTAAAGTGATGTGAGGTTTGCTTTATGGAAAGTCAAATCTCACATCCCAATGCGAAATGACCACTTCGCGGACACGTGTGATAAACATGCTCGAGTATTATCGGCTAATACTCGATCGGATATTATAAATCGTCCGATCTTAGTATCCGATTAGAATTTTGGATTTCGGCATTCCGAGTGAAAAATATTTAGCAAATAGGTATGGACCAGCTCAGGGTCTATCTTGACTCGAAATGTGATTACGAAGCCAGTGGCACAATCCGAATTCGATTCCGAGTTACGGAACTCAAAAACCACTTTTTGAGCCATACCGGGTGGATTTCGGCCCCGGCAGTGGTTCGGAACCGACTGTCTTCGAAAATTACCAAAATTCACCACAAAATAGGAACTAAAATTTCAAGACTAAAGCTCAACTAGAGTTTCATCTAATTCTTTACCAAAAATTCCCAGAAATTCATTTTCGAAAATATAATTAATAACAATATTAATAAAATCTTATAATTCAAAATCGTAAAATTCGCGGTGTTACAGAAAACACTGTTGAAAGTTATCCATTTAGCAATGCTTTCTAGAGCAAGCGCTATCAAGCGCTATTGAAAGTGACACATTCAACAACCTTTCTTCAAGCGAAAACTATTGAATGTGCCACTTTCAACATCACTTTTAAAAGTATAGTTGAACCTATCCTTATATTCTACTGTGATTACGTTAATATTACTTACAAGCATTGTTGATTGTCAAATTTAAGCATTATTGTTTTTCAATTTTAACATATTTCAAAATATACATCAATATCGTCTTTGAAATTAATGTGACATTTTAGATGCATCACATGTGGTATACTACATGCATCTCACACCTCAAAGACAAAATTGGTGCTCAGTTTCATTTTTTGAAGACTTAGTTGATGGATCCAACATTGAGGAATAAGTTGGTCATGATATTTTTCATGAACCTAAATTTAATTTATAATTATATACGTAGTACAGTTTGCCAATACTTTCAATTTTGATATCGTCAAGCTATCAATGTACAATTTTCATATGACACTAATCAAAGGAAAGCAAACTATTGTGTACGGTATCATCCTTATGAACATGTGTCTCCAATAAGGAGATGCAATATTTTTTAAGTACAAAAAAAGCTTCGTAAACCTACACAAAATTTTATCAATGTATGATTTCCATGAACCAATACATATTTTCACTAATACTGAATAATTAGTACATTGATCCTGACCCTTCACATAAGTTCTTACTTTAAAAAAAGGACTAAGAAATATCTCTTGTTTTCTTCGAATCCTCTCACAGAGAGCTTAGTACAACAGCTCGTGAGAGGTCATACTTGAAAAACAAAATCTAGAGTCTAACAAATTTAATGCAAAGTGCCAGAGATTGAAAAGAATGAATTAGCTTTATGAGAATGAACATATTTGTCTAGTGTTAAATAGGTGTAATGAAATTCTGATTAAAATTGCCAAAATGGGGGTTCATCGATTCAAATTATGGTAACACTTTTAGATATACGACAAAAAGGAATAAAACTCGGATCCCTAAATTTAGTATATAAGGAATTTTGACTAAAAGTGTTGCTTGTGTAGTAAGTATTATCTTGAAAACACTCGATGACAAGAAAAACAATAAAAATTATAGAAGAGATTAACAAATCCAAATAGATTTGGCTCAAGATTAAACTGAAAAAGAATGAAATGAAGGACAATATTTTCCCCACATCCTTTTACCCATAATTCGTTATTATTCATTACAAAACAAATGTGTTGGAAATGACGATGGGTAGGTTATAACAAGATGGTTGAGATTTTTGTAAAAATAAATTGATAAGAATGGTGACATAAATATTTTCTTCTCTCAACTATGTCAAGAAATAAAACTTAAATTAATCCCCAATTATACATTGAACATTTTTTATAAGGAGCGGTCTGTTTACATTCAAGTTAAGTTATACGAGTTACAATTAATCCCAATCATTTATTTTCTTCAATCCAACGGACCAAATGAGTGAGTGCAATAAATAATGCGAGAGAAAAGAAGAAATCTTAAATAACTGTTAAGTTTCACCTATTTGGTCCATTGGATCAAAGAAAATGAATGACTAAGATTAAGTATAACTAGTGTAACTTGTTAGATATTTCCTGATGATTGGTGAAATACCAATCCGTGGATCCTGCGAAAGTGGAGATGGTAATGGAATGGAATTCTCCAAAGTCGGTGACGGAGATCAGAAGCTTTCTCGGATTAGCGGGGTACTATAGGAAATTCATTGAAGGATTTTCAAAGTTAGCCTTGCCGCTAACTACACTAACGAGGAAGGAGAGGTTGACCACAACGCCTGTATACACCTTGCCAGATCCCAACGAAAACTACAACATATATTGTGACGCGTCGAATCAAGGATTAGGTTGCATGTTGATGCAATAAAGGAAAGTAGTTAAAGACACATGAGCAGAACTACCCAACGCACAATTCGGAACTAGCTGCAATCTTGTTTGCCCTCTAGGTGTGGAGACACCATCTGTATGGTGTGAGATTCGAAGTTTTCAGTGACCAAAAGAGTTTGAAGTACCTGTTCGACTAGTAGGAACTGAACAGGAGACAAAGACGATTGATGGAATTCCTCAAGGACTACGATTTTGATCTTCAGTACCACCCCGGAAAAGCTAACGAGGTGGCTGATGCATTGAGTAGGAAGTCTTTACACATTTCAACCATGATGGTCAGAGAAATGAAGCTGATGAAGGAGTTTAGGGATTTGAAATTAGCGGTTCAAGTAGGACCTAAAAGTTTGATATCAAGTATGCTTACCGTAATAAATGACTTTTTGGAATAACTGAAGGGTTTACAAGGTTCAGATCCAGAACTACAAGAAAAGAGAGTCTTGTTGGCTGAAGGGAAAGCTCCAAAATTTCAGGTAGGAACCGATGGAGTAATCAAATGCAAGAATCAAGTTTGCGTGCCAAGAGATCCTGATTTAAGAATGGAAATCTTGGAAGAAGCTCATAAAAGCAAGCTAAGTATTCATCCGAGAGCTACCAAGATGTATCAAGACCTAAAAAAGATGTTTTGGTGGTCCACTATGAAGAAAGATGTAGTGTGCCGGAAAGCAAAACTTGAGCACAAGCTACCCGGTGGAGAACTTCAACCCTTGGATATCCCTGTATGGAAATAGGATAACATTTCAATGGACTTCGTGAGAGGTTTTTCACAAACTCAGAAGGGTTATGACGTTGTTTGGTTAATTGTGAATCGTTTAACGTAGATGGCTCAACATAAACTACTCTTTGGAGAGATTGCCAGAGTTGTGCATTAATGAAATAGTCTGATGGCATGACATTCCTATAAATATCATCTCGAATAGAGACCCGCACTTCACCTCGAAGTTTTGTAATGGTTTACAAACAGCTTTAGGAACCATCCGCAGACCGTTGGTCAATCGGAAAGGACTATCCAATCATTGGTGGGTCTTCACGGAGCTTGCGTATTGGAGAATTCAGGAAGTTGGGCAGACTATCTACATTTAATCGAGTTCACCTACGACAATAGTGTTCGCTGTAGTATCGGCATGGCAGAATATGAAGCTCTATATGGTAGAAAGTGTAGAACACCCCTATGTTGGATTGAGGAAGGAGAGAATCTAGTATTAGGACCCGATGTAGTTCAACAGATGACGGAGAAAATAAGGTTGATAAGGGAAAACATGAAGACGACACACAGTAAAAGAAAGGACCCCCTTGGGTTTTGAAAAAGGAGATCATGTATTTATGAGGGTGGTTCCAACAACTAGCATTGGCAGAGTGCTGAAATCCCGTAAAATTACCCCTAGGTTCATAGGACCATACCAAATCATTAAAAGAAATCGAACCAGTAGCTTGTCAAATAGCCTTGCCACCTTTGCGGTCAAACCTACATAATGTCTTCCATGTGTCTCAACTCAGAAAATACATTAGTGACCCATTGCATGTTATTGAACCCGACTCAATTCAGTTAAAGGATAATCTCACTTTCGAGACCTTGCCGTTGAGAATTGCGGATCGAAGAGTGAAGACTTTGCGAGGCAAAGAAATCGCCTTAGTTAAGGTAATTTGGAGCCAGACGAATGGAGAAGATGCTACTTGGGAGGTTGAAAGTGGCATGAAGGAATAATTCCCCCATCTATTTTCTTAGAAGGTATGATTAATTTTCGAGGACGAAAATTTTATAAGGTGGGGAGGACTGTAACACCGTGTTTTTCAGAGCACTTTTAATTAAGTAATTAGTATTAATGTATTAATTATAGAAATTAATCAGTAACGTTTTAGGCTAAACCTCGGTTGAGTTTTAGTCTTGTATTATGATTTTCTTCCTTTCCCTATTTATTCAAGATTTTTGGAGAATAAAAGTTTCCGAGACGATTTCGAGTCGTTTTATCAAGTTTTCGCCCAGTTTTTGAGTTCCGTAACACAGAATTCAATTCCGAATTCAATTCCGATTTCACCTCAAAATTCAAGTTTCGGGCAAATGTACTAAATCGGGATATTGTATATTTCCGGACGAAATTATCCGACAATGTTCGGACACGAAGTTTACCAGGAAATTAAATCATATAAATAAATTTGGAAGTCATCATTTCATGAGCCACTTGTTTCACAAGTAATGCAAAAGCTTGCAAAAGCCCCTAAATCACTGAACAAATCCTCTCACTCCACCACTATTGGACACAACAGCTATGCTAGTCTAAACCTACTTAATTTGCATTAATTTTTCTAATTTGATGAGGGTGGGGTCTCCTATAAATACCTCACCCCATTCTCTAATTTTTACACTAAATTCCCTATACAAACTAAGGTAGTCTTTTATGTTCTCTTCTTCATCTTTTTCTCATACTTCATAGAAAGTTATGAGCTTTTATTATGTTGTTCATAAAGTAGAGTTTATATTTTTTATTTAAGTATTTTAGGATGGCATAACTAATGGGGATGATAATAAAATCATTTGAACCTTTATGTAGTTTTTGACTTTTGTAAATATTGAAATTTCTTCCTTGTTCTTAGATGGAAAAACTATATCTTTGGACAAGGTTAGATAAGTTATTTGTTTGGAAATATTATAAATTATTTTTAGTATTTGAATATGTTTAAAGGTGATGATTTTAACATCAAAGGAACCTTTAATGTGTTTAGGAAATAGTTTGTATTTTATTCTTGAAAGTTTATGATGTTGATGAGTTGTTGTTGAAAATGTTTCATTTTTAGAAAGTATTATGTTTTAAAAGTGGTTTAGCCTATTTTACTCTTGGATTTCCAAGTTAAAATAATGATTTGGGATAAAAGGTGATTTATTAAAGTCTTGAGTTCATAAACTTAAAGTGTTATGAAGTTTTCGATATGAAATTAGTAGAAAGTCTTACCATAGGATTTATTTTCATAACTATGAAATTAACACTTAATAAAATGGTGACACAATGGTGTCCGATTATGCATCAGGACCTCCAAACTCCCTCACAAGTTTGGAGTTGCCTTGGTTATTAAGAAACTTGTACTTAATCAATTGCCTTTTTGTTTGGATTAAGTACTGCAATATTTCTTATACTGATTTATGTTATGATTATATATGCAAATACCATGTTTACTCTTGAATTATAATATTTCAATGATAGTTATGGGAATGATATGTATGTGATAATTGTTAAATTCAATGTTTAAAAACATGTGATATAAATGAGAAATATTTTCCTTGAGAAAAGTAATTAAAATGATATTGAGGCTCTTCTCGCTGGAGCGAGACAGCTCTCGCTTGAGCGAGAAGTGTATAGAGAAAACAAGTGTTGATCTAAAATAGGCACCAAGAGAACTGATTGTTTTCTCTCAGCGAGACAGCTCTCGCTTAAGCCACAAATGCCTCAAAAATGGATGTGCCCTCACTTGAGCGAGACAGCTCTCGCTTGAGCGAGAGGGCTCCATACATGCATGACTTTTTTTTAAGTCGTCTGAACGATAACTCTCATATATACGAGAGCCTAATGGCATGTTTGCCATCAAGAAGTTGTAAAGGTAAATAACTGTATGAAATTGTTGAAATTAATAAAAGTAAGGAATTGTTTTGTTAAAGGCGAGGCCTGAGGGTGTGATATTATGCCCTCGCAGCGAGTTCGTTTGGTCTAAGAGGCTTGGCAAGAGGAGTCACCCAGGAAGATTCAGCAATGTTTCGCAGTGGTGCTGAGAAGTATTATGTTGTGCCCATGCAGCGAGATCGTCTGACTGTAAGAGGCTTGGCTTGAGATCCGTCCAAGATAATTCTATGATGGTTCATAGTGGTGCCGAAATTATTCTCTTTTTGTTTATATGTTAAGATCGGGACCCACTAGAAGCATTCCCGATGGGAGATGTCTTGGGATGGGCAGATCGCTAGAAAATATGGATTGAAAGACATAATTTGCTAATTTCGGTTAAGGTGCATATCCATGGTCAAAAATGAAGTAGTGGAGAAGAAATTTACGGGAGACGATTGAGCCCCAAGATGTTGAGAGGGATGGCATTCATTCGTCAGCAAAGTCTTGAGGGAGAGTCTAGGTGAGCCGAGTCCCATGTATTCTTGGATTAGGTATTTTGTTGGACCGGACAGTGCTCACAACGCAAACTAGACGATCTCTGACAACCCCTTTTTGCAATTAGGATCGATGAGAGGGATGCCCAGAAAGTTTTTGGTACGATATTGTCCTGAAATGCGCAGTTCTGTTGGAACAAATTGGTCATTTATCCTTGCGAGGAATAATTTTGGTGCGATGAAATCGGCTTGTTATGGGAACTGTACTCTCGATTATTTCCAAATAGTTATTTGAAGGATAAAGAAGTAAGGATGGTGGACTCATGCATCGCATTGCATACATGATATTCTTCGATATTGATTTTAAATTCTCGAGTTTTATACTTCATTCTTGATTATTATATGCTTGTATGATCACATGATATATCTTTACTCGTGTGTTGTCTTGGTGTATTATTCCGTGTAATTCCACGACGTCGTTGACAAGTTTTCCATAGATGTTTTAGTCCCTCTCTTTTCTTCTGGTGTATTTGTATGCATGTTCAGATGGACCCAGCAACACTGATCCGAGGTTATCGCTTCTGTGAGGTACTTTTTGTAATGCCAATGCCCCGACATTATTTTCTTTGTATTTTCAGTTTTTTTATTTGTGGCGATGATTAGATTTCGCCCTGTATAAAATTCTTTATTTATTCAAGAATTTTATGAATGAGAAGTATTTAGAAAAGAATTATGTTCATTTAATTATCTTCAATGTATTAAGAATTTTATTTCCACAAGGTTTGAAAATGTGACGTCTTGAAAATGGAATAAGGTAAAAGTGAAAATGATTTGTAAGTTATAGTTTACATAAAAGCAAAAAAAAAGGGAAATAAAAATTTACCCATTTTTCTAAGAGATTAAATATATTAAATATGAAATGATTTTCGAAGGGTTACATAAAGTGTTATCAGAGCGGTTCAATCCTACCCGTCCTGAACATGACCTTACATGCATTCTTGTATGATTGTTTATGATCTTCGTTTGAAGATGTAAATGTTATGAACTTGCGATTAGAGGATTAACTCATTCAAATCTGATGCACTCAGATTTCAAATGGCTGGACATGGAACTGCAAACTTGGATTTCATGGCTGCAATGACGGCAGCGATTCAGAGTGTGAATGCTAACTTGCATCAACTGAATCAACAACAACAACAGTCACGACAACCCCAAGGACCTGCACTGTACAGGGGTTTGGATGAGTTATGTCGTCGCAACCCACCTAAGTTTGAAGTGGGATTTGCACCAGATGCTACTACCAACTGGATCCAAGAGTTGGAGAGGATTTTCTGGGCACTGATGTGCACCGAGGAGCAGAAGGTTACCTATATGACCTACATGCTGGCTAAAGAGGCTGAGAATTGGTGGGAGTTCACTCAATGCCAGATGGAGCATGAACAACAAGTTGTCAACTGGACAACTTCCAAGGATAAGTTTCTACAGAAATAATTTTTGGCGGACATGAAGACTAAGAAAGAAATGGAATTCTTGCATATGCAGCAGGGGAACATGTCAGTTGGGGAGTATGCTGCTGTGTTTGAAGATTTGGCAAGGTATACCCCACATTAAAATCAAGTGGGTAATGAAAGGCCAAGTGTTCCAAGTTTGAAGAATGATTGAAGCACGACTTGAAGGTGATGTTTTCTCACCAACAAATACCATATTTTCAAACTCTGGTGAACAAGTGCAGAATCTACGAGGAAAGTGTGAAGGCAAGGAATGTCGCACTCAAGAATGCTATTCTTGAGGGAAATTCCTATGAACCCTAGAGGAATTTGGGTCAGAATCGTGGAAGGGGAAAACCTTTCCACCACAACAAGAAACCCTATGAATTTCCATCTTGAAATCAACATAAATTATTCCGATCAAACAACAACAACAACAACTAAGGTTTTCAAGCTGGGAACTCCAACAACAACTTAGCACCTTGGTGCTCGAAGTGCAAGGGAAAGCATTTTGGTGCCAACTGCCCTATTTGCTATCACTGCAACCAACTGGGACACATCAAGTCGGTGTGCCCTAAGCTGAAGAAGGAAGGAGTGAATGTTGTTCGGGCGGCCAAACCCTAGGCTAAAGGAAGGGTATTCACCATGAGCGGAGCTGAGATCATGGAGGATGAAGATCTCATTCAAGATAAATGTCTTGTTAATGAGATTTCCTTATATGTATTGTTTGATTCGTGTGTGACCCATTTATTTATATCCCATTATGTTTTTACCGATTAGAATTGGCTATAGTTCCCTTACCATATGATCTAGTTGTGTCAAGACCCATAAACGAACCTGTCATAGTCTCAACTGTATGTTCACAATGACCCATAATATTAGATAACAAAACTTTCCTAGTAGACCTGATATGCCTACCCTTATCCCAATTAGATATCATCTTAGGAATTGACTGACTATCCAATAACAACGTTCTCTTGAACTATTTTAACAAAATGGTAATCTTTAGCAACCCTAAAGACCCAATAGAACCTCGTTATGAAACCAAAAGCACAACTGCCAGTCAAATGGAGAAGTTCTTGAAGGAGGGAGCCCTAGTGTTCATGATGTTAGCATCGCTGGAGAAGAAAGAAGGATGAGAAATTCAAAGTATACTAGTGATTCGGGACTTCTCTGAAGTCTTTCTGGACAATATTCATCGTTTACCCTCACTAAGGGAGATAGAGTTTGCTATTGATTTGGTTCCTGGAACTAGACCAATTTCTATAGCTTCCTATAGGATGGCACCGTTAGAGTTGGCAGAGTTGAAGAAACAATTGGAGGATCTACTGTAGAAACTATTCGTCAGATCGAGTGTTTCTTTGTGGGGTGCTCTAGTTTTGTTTGTAAAGGAGAAGGACGGTAGTATGAGGTTGTTTACTGACGATCGACAACTGAACAAGGCGACCACTAAGAACAAGTAACCGTTGCCAAGGATTGATGACTTGATGGACAAGTTGAGAGGAGCTACAGTATTTTCAAAGATCGACCTTCGATCAGTGTATCATCAAATACGCGTAAAGTCGGAAGACATTCTGAAAACAACTTTTCGGATGCGTTATGGCCATTATGAATACCTCGTAATTCCATTTGGTATGACCAACGCTCTTGTGGTATTCGTGGATTACTTGAACAGGATTTTTCATCCATACCTCGACATGTTTGTAGTCGTGTTTATCGATGATATCCTGATTTATTCAAAGAATCAAGATGAACATGTCGAACATCTGCGAGTGGTATTGCAAAATTTGAAGGACAATCAACTCTGTGCAAAACTTTCAAAGTGTGAGTTTTGGTTAGAGTCGGGACATTTTCTTGGTCATGTAATCTCAAAAGGAGGAATTTCCATGGATCCTCCGAAAGTGGAGACGATAACAGAATGGAATTCTCCGACGTCGGTGACGGAGATCAGAAGCTTTCTCGGATTAGCGGGGTACTATAGGAAATTCATTGAAGGATTTTCAAAGTTAGCCGTGCCACTAACTAAACTAACGAGGAAGGACAAACCCTTTGTCTGGACGACGAAGTCTGAATCTAGTTTTCAAGACTTGAAGGAGAGGTTGACCACAGTGCCTGCATTAGTCTTGCCAGATCCCAACAAAAACTACAACATATATTGTGACGCGTCGAAGCAAGGATTACATTGCATGTTGATGCAACAACGAAAAGTAGTGGCTTATGCGCGTCAAGGTAGTTAAAGACACATGAGCAGAACTACCCAACGCACGATCTAGAACTAGCTACAATCGTGTTTGCCCTCAAAACGCCAAAATCCCTCACAAGTTTGGAGTTGCCTTGGGTATTAAGCTAGCTTATACTTAATCAATTGCCTTTTTGTGTGGATTAAGTACAACAATATTTCTTATATCGATTTATGTTATTTTTATATATGCAAATACCATGTTTACTCTTGAATTATAATGTTTGAATGATTATTATAGGAATGATTTGTATGTGATAATTGTTAAATTCAAGGTTTAGAAACATGTGATATAAATGAAAAATATTTTCCTTGAGAAAAGTAATTAAAATGATATTCAGGCTCTTCTCGCTGGAGCGACAAGTTTCTAGAGTAAACGAGTGCTTTAGCTCGGGGCGAGACAACTCTCTCTTGAGCTAAAATAGGCACCAAGAGAACTGATTCTTTTCTCGCTTAAGCCACAAATGCCTCAAAAATGGATGTGCCCTCGCTTGAGCGAGAGGGCTCCATATAGAGATGACTTCTTTTTAAGTCGTCTGAACGATAACTCTCATATATACGAGAGCCTAATGGAATGTTTTCCATCAAGAAGTTGTGAAGGTAAATAACTATATGATATTATGCCCACGCAGCGAGATCGTTTGACCGTAAGAGGCTTGGCTAGAGGAGTCGTCCAAGATGATTCAGCGATGGTTCGCAGTGGTGTTGAGAAGTATTATGTTGTGCCCATGCAGCGAGATCGTCTGTTTGATATACGTGACAATATACTAAATGTGTTTGATTTATCCTACTGGAACTGTTTCATATAACAGTACTATTTGATGTAGTGTTATATCTAATACTATTGTCATAAGAATCAACATTTACTATAGAAAGTGTTGTAAATATGTTGACATTTCACACTTTCAACAACACTTACTTAATGAAGTTCTGTTGATAGTAGCATATTCAACAACGTTTGGTTGAGGAAGCGTTATTGAAAGTGACAAATTGAATAACAGTTTCTAGAAGAAGAACCATTGAAATTGATATAGTCAACAATGCTTACTTGAGAAAATGTAACGCCCAGAAAAATACTTCTAAAAAACATTGCGGAAAAATGGGTAAAATTTTTTTTTGAAATGGTGATGTATAAAATTGTTTCCTTTTAAAACCTTCATTTTCCATGACATCACTTTAAGTAACTCAAATGCG
>NW_017727838.1:65873-66372 GCF_001865875.1 Lupinus angustifolius | reverse complement strand
ATTAATCATCGCCAAAAGACACTAAACGAAGACATGAACAAATTGAAGCCGTCAGTGTTTCAAAAGTCACAAAATGATAAGCAACTCCCAGTGGCTAACTCGAAAGCTAGGGTACTGCCTCTCCTTAATTCCGCATGCCCCCTCCTGGAACATCACGGACGGGTAGCTCCAAATCCGAGCAAAGTGTCTACCTAACGAGCACACGTCCGAAAAGCAAGCAATAGAAAAGAAGAGAAATAGAGAGAGTAAGACATCTAATGAACGTAAATTCATTGACGGCGTGGACTTACTCAGAATATTACACTCAGATATGAAAAACAGTTCATATATATATATAACATATTACATTATAACTCATCAGTTGATCTCGTAAACAATTATCCAATTTACATGAGTAATATAACCAAACTCATCAATTGTTCTCATAAACAATTAACTAATCAACCTATGTAACGTAAATACACTTATTCCCAAACAATATCATATTTCCCATTTATCA
>NW_017727838.1:53080-65773 GCF_001865875.1 Lupinus angustifolius | reverse complement strand
TTCTGGGCATCCCTCTCATCGATCTCGAATGCAATCCAGGGGTTGTCAGAGATTGCCTAGTTTGGCCTGTGAGAACTGTCCGATCCAACAGGGTACCTCCCCAGGAATACAAGGGACTCGTCTCACCCAGACTCTCCCTCAAGACATTGTTGGCGAATCACCGTCCAATCAGTGCCGTCCCTGCTTACTTCACGGTGCTCTAAGTCATACCGTCAATTTCCTCTCCACTACTCCATTATTAACCATATGCATATGAACACTAACCGCAGTTAGATGATTAAATCTTTTAATCATTATTTACCATGCTCGACCCACCTTAAGCCATATCCCTCATGAATGCTTCTTGTGGGTCCCGATCTTACGTTAACACGTAATACAAAGGAAATACATCCCACAACTACGACCATCACTGAATACCCTGGACGGTCCCCGACGAAGCCTCTTACGGTCAGCCGATCTCGCTCTGTGGTATCCCGGGTTCCTTTCTGGGCAGTGCCCTAATTCACATCATAACTTAAAGGGTAATGTCTCTACCACTACGACCATCGCTGAATCACCCTGGACAGTCCCAGACCACGCCACTTACGGTCAGACGATCTCGCTCCGTGGTATCACGTATCCTTTTCTGGGCATCGCCCTAAATCATACATCCTTCTCGGATTACTTTCTTTAAAATTAATTTCCGAATTTGACTATTTAATTCCACAACCTTGAATACTTTACTTTTTTTCAATTACGGTGTTATATCAAAGTAGTTTTTATATCACATACCCATACTAGGGTTATTACATACTCAACCAATCAATCCAAATAGTCAAACACAATTCCTGTCTCTCGCCCAAGCGAGGACCCTTCGCCCAAGCGAAAATTCAATCAACAATACCATTTTAAACTAGGCATCTCTCGCTCAAGCGATGCCCTCTCGCCCAAGCAACAATTCATTTTTAAATCTCAATTAAACTTATGCCTTCCTAGCCCAAGCGAGGCCCCTTCTCGCTCAAACGAGACATCATTAAAATCCTGGGTTTTTTTTTGTTTTTTTTTTCGTTTCCGTTTTCGCCCGGGCGAGAGAGTTCAAGAATTTCATCGAAATCTTGGGCTCTTTCGCCCAAGCGGGACCCCTTGCTCGGCCAAGCGGGAACCTTGCTCGCCCAAGCGAGGATTTGTCGCCCGGGCGAGGGGTTCCTGAACCAAAACTTCCCCCTCGCCTAGTCCTCGCCCAAGCGAGATTGTGCTCGCCCAGTCCTCGCCCAAGCGAGATTGTGCTCGCCCAGTCCTCGCCCAAGCGAGATTGTGCTCGCCCAGTCCTCGCCCAAGCGAGATTGTGCTCGCCCAGTCCTCGCCCAAGCGAGATTGTGCTCGCCCAGTCCTCGCCCAAGCGAGATTGTGCTCGCCCAAGCGATAGGGACTTGGACATAATACCAACTTTTGCCCAAAGCATTCAAACATAAAAATCTTGGGTTTCTTAAACCCAAGTTAACTCCAAAACCTTTGAGATGGTTTTGAAGATCCGGGTGTCATATTCGGACACCACTATGTCGATGTGTTCTCTCTCACATACCATATTCAATACATTTCCTCAACAATCACATATATTCAAAAGCATCCAAACATAAAATTATTGGGTATCTTAAAACCCAAGTTAACTCCAAAACCATTGAGATGGTTTCGGAGATCCGGGTGTCATATTCGGACACCACTATGTCACGATGTGTTCTCTCTCACCTTAATGAAGCGTGCTTTACTCGTCAACTAAGGGTCGTTTGGTTTCAAGGTTCGAACACCGAAATCTTCGTAACTACCAAAATAAAAATCCGTTAGTTTCCGATATTTCTAAAATCGTTACCCAAAATACTTAAAACTCCATATTCCGATTTAAGACATTCTTTGATAATCTTACCACTTTAAAGTAAGTTATTCAAAGTATCCTTTAAGAGTTTTATGAGGCATCCATGTACTCATAAACTTTAACATCCTTTTTAACAAAAGTCTCTATTTTTCTAACTTGTTCCAAGCAATGGTTTAAGGCTAACAACAACTAGAAATCCATACATTCTCATTTTTCCAAAACAGTTTCTAAAGGTTCCTTTGATTTCATCATCATCCCCTTTTGTTAAAACAACAAAATACATGTAATAAAACATTATAACAACTCCATGAACACAAGTTGTTCATGGTTTCAACAAAATATTTTCATAAGTTCAAGAACATCACCATTTTCGGTTTTGAGGAGAAAATGAGTTAGAAAGCGTTTTAGAAAATTTCAACGGTTGAATATGTTCTTGACATACTCATGAACAACATACTTAAATCTCATCAACATCCATTGGTTGAATGTTGAGAGATCAAGGATTGAAGATGGAAGAAACAAGTGAAAAATGAGAGAAAAGATGAAGAGAGGATTTACCTTCTCTTAGAAACTTTTGAAATGAGAGAGTGTGAAGAGTGAAGCGTGAAGTGTGGAGTGTTTAATGAGGGAAGGGAAATCAGATTTTCCCCCAAGGCAATGATGAAAAATCTCCTAGGGTGGCTAATGATGAGATTGAGTGATTTGCTAAAGTGATGTGAGGTTTGCTTTATGGAAAGTCAAATCTCACATCCCAATGCGAAATGACTATTTTGTGGACATGTGCGATAAACATGCTCGAGTATTATCGGCTAATACTCGATCGGATATTATAAATCGCCCGATCTTAATATCCGATTACAATTTCGGATTTCGGCATTCCGAGTGAAAAATATTTAGAAAATAGGTATGGACCAACTCAGGGTCTATTGAAAGTGACACATTCAACATCCTTTCTTCAAGCAAGAACTACTGAATATGTCACTTTCAACATCGCTTTTAAAAGTACAGTTGAACCTAGCCGTATATTCTACTGTGATTATATTAATATTACCTACAAGCATTGTTGATTGTCAAATTTAAGCATTATTGTTTTTCAACTTTAACATATTTCAAAATATACATCAATATCGTCTTTGAAACTAACGTGACATTTTAGATGCATCATATGTGGTATTCTACATGCATCTCACGTTAGCCTCAAAAACAAATTTGGTGCTCATTTTCATTTTTTGAAGACTTGGTTGATGGATCCAACATTCAGGAATAAGTTGGTCATGATATTTTTCATGAACCTAAATTTAATTTATAATTATGTACGTAGTACAGTCTTCCAATACTTTCAATTTTGATATCGTCAAGCTATCAATGTACAATTTTCATATGACACTAATCAAAGGAAAGCAAACTATTGTGTACGGTATCATCCTTATAAACATGTCTCTCCAATAAGGAGATGCAGTATTTTTTAAGTACAAAAAAAGCTTCGTAAACCTACACAAATTTTTATCAATGTATGATTTCCATGAAACAATACATATTTTCACTAATACTGAATAATTAGTACATTGATCCTGACCCTTCACAGAAGTTCTTACTTTATAAAAATGACTAAAAAATATCTCTTATTTTCTTCGAATCCTCTCATAGAGAGCTTAGTACAACAGCTCGTGAGAGGTCATATTTGAAAAACAAAATCTAGAGTCTAACAAATTTAATGCAAAGTGCCAGAGATCGAAAAGAATGAATTAGGTTTATGAGAATGAACATATTTGTCTAGTGTTAAATAGGTGTAATGAAATTCTGATTAAAATTGCCAAAATGGGGGTTCATCGATTCAAATTATGGTAACACTTTTAGATATACGACAAAAAGGAATAAAACTCGGATCCCTAAATTTAGTATATAAGGAATTTTGACTAAAAGTGTTGCTTGTGTAGTAAGTATTATCTTGAAAACACTCGATGACAAGAAAAACAATAAAAATTATAAAAGAGATTAACAAATCCAAATAGATTTGGCTCAAGATTAAACTGAAAAAGAATGAAAGGAGGGACAATATTTTCTCCCACATCCTTTTACCCATAATTCATTACAAAATAAATGTGTTGGAAATGACGATGGTTAGGTTATAACAAGATGGTTGAGATTTTTGTAAAAATAAATTGATAAGAATGGTGACATAAATATTTTCTTCACTCAACTCTGTCAAGAACTAAAACTTAAATTAATCCCCAATTATATATTGAACATTTTTTATAAGGAGCGGTTTGTTTACATTCAAGTTAAGTTATACGAGTTACAATTAATCCCAATCATTTATTTTCTTCAATCCAACGGACCAAATGAGTGAGTGCAATAAATAATGCGAGAGAAAAGAAGAAATCTTAAATAACTGTTAAGTTTCACCTATTTGGTCCATTGGATCAAAGAAAATGAATGACTAAGATTAAGTATAACTAGTGTAACTTGTTAGATATTTCCTGATGATTGGTGAAATACCAATCCGTGGATCCTGCGAAAGTGGAGACGGTAATGGAATGGAATTCTCCAAAGTCGGTGACGGAGATCGGAAGCTTTCTCGGATTAGCGGGGTACTATTGGAAATTCATTGAAGGATTTTCAAAGTTAGCCTTGTCGCTAACTACACTAACGAGGAAGGACAAACCCTTTGTCTGGACGACGAAGTGCGAATCAAGTTTTCAAGAGTTGAAGGAGAGGTTGACCAGAACGCCTGTATTCACCTTGCCAGATCCCAACGAAAACTACAACATATATTGTGACGCGTCGAATCAAGGATTAGGTTGCATGTTGATGCAATAAAGGAAAGTAGTTAAAGACACATGAGTAGAACTACCCAACGCACAATTTGGAACTAGCTGCAATCTTGTTTGCCCTCTAGGTGTGGAGACACCATCTGTATGGTGTGAGATTCGAAGTTTTCAGTGACCAAAAGAGTCTGAAGTACCTGTTCGACTAGAAGGAACTGAACAGGAGACAAAGACGATGGATGGAATTCCTCAAGGACTACGATTTTTATCTTCAGTACCACCCCGAAAAAGCTAACGAGGTGGGTGATGCATTGAGTAGGAAGTCTTTACACATTTCAACCATGATGGTTAGAGAAATGAAGTTGATGAAGGAGTTCAGGGATTTGAAATTAGTGGTTCAAGTAGGACCTAAAAGTTTGATATCAAGTATGCTTACCGTAACAAATGAGTTTTTGGAATAATTGAAGGGTTTACAAGGTTCAGATCTAGAACTACAAGAAAAGAGAGTCTTGTTGGTTGAAGGGAAAGCTCCGAAATTTCAGGTAGGAACCGATGGAGTAATCAAATGCAAGAATAAAGTTTGCATTCCAAGAGATCCCGATTTAAGAATGGAAATCTTGGAAGAAGCTCATAAAAGCAAGCTAAGTATTCATCCGAGAGCTACCAAGATGTATCAAGACCTGAAAAAGATGTTTTGGTGGTCCAGTATGAAGAAAGATGTAGTGTGCTGGAAAGCAAAACTTGAGCACAAGCGACCCGGTGGAGAACTTCAACCCTTGGATATCCCTGTATGGAAATAGGATAGCATTTCAATGGACTTCGTGAGCAGTTTTTCACAAACTCGGAAGGGTTATGACGTTGTTTGTTTAATTGTGAATCATTTAACGGAGACGGCTAAACATAAACTACTCTTTGGAGAGACTGGCAAAGTTGTGCATTAATGAAATAGTCTGATGGCATGACATTCCTACAAATATCATCTCGAATAGAGACCCGCACTTCAACTCGAAGTTTTGTAATGGTTTACAAACAGCTTTGGGAACCAAGTTGAGTATGAGTTCAGCCTACCATCCGCAGACTATTGGTCAATCGGAAAGGACTATCCAATCATTGGTGGATCTTCTTAGAGCTTGCGTATTGGAGAATTCAGGAAGATGGGAAGACTATCTACATTTAATCTAGTTCACCTACAACAATAGTTTTCGCTGTAGTATCGGCATGACACCATATGAAGCTCTAGATGGCAGAAAGTATAGAACACCCCTATGTCGGATTGAGGAAGGAGAGAATCTAGTATTAGGACCCGATGTAGTTCAACAAATGACGGAGAAAATAAGGTTGATAAGGGAAAACATGAAGATGACACACAGTAAAAAAAAGGACACCCTTGGGTTTTGAAGAAGGAGATTATGTATTTATGAGTGTGCTTCCAACAACTGGCATTGGCAGAGTGCTGAAATCCCGTAAAATTACCCCTAGGTTCATAGAACCATACCAAATCCTTAAAAGAAATCGGACCAGTAGCTTATCAAATAGCGTTGCCACCTTTGCGGTCAAACCTACATAATGTCTTCCATGTGTCTCAACTCAGAAAATACATTAGTGACCCATTGCATGTTATTGAACCCGACTCAATTCAGTTAAAGGATAATCTCACTTTCGAGACCTTGCCGTTGAGAATTGCCGATCAAAGAGTGAAGACTTTGCGAGGCAAAGAAATTGCCTTAGTTAAGGTAATTTGGAGCCAGACGAATGGAGAAGATGCTACTTGGGAGGTTGAAAGTGGCATGAAGGAATAATTCCCCCATCTATTTTCTTAGATGGTATGATTAATTTTCGAGGATGAAAATTTTATAAGGTGGGGAAGACTGTAACACCGTGTTTTTCAGAGCACTTTTAATTAAGTAATTAGTATTAATGTATTAATTATAGAAATTAATCAGTAACGTTTTAGACTACACCTCAGTTGAGTTTTAGTCTTGTATTATGATTTTCTTCCTTTCCCTATTTATTCAAGATTTTTGGAGAATAAAAGTTTCCGAGACGATTTCGAGTCGTTTTATCAAGTTTTTGCCCAGTTGTTGAGTTCCGTAACTCGGAATTCAATTCCGATTTCTCCGTTGGCTTTGAAATATTATTTCTAGTCAAAATAGACACTAAGTGAGCCTATAACTCATTTCTTGATATTTTTCACCTCAAAATTCAATTTTCGGGCAAATGTACTAAATCGGGAGATTGTATATTTCCGGACGAAATTATCCGACAATGTTCGGACACGAAGTTTACCAGGAAATTAAATCATATAAATAAATTTGGAAGTCATCATTTCATGAGCCACTTGTTTCACAAGTAATGCAAAAGCTTGCAAAAGCCCCTAAATCACTCAACAAATCCTCTCACTCCACCACTATTGGACACAAAAGTTTTGCTAGTCTAAACCTACTTAATTTGCATTAATTTTTCTAATTTTATGAGGGTGAGGTCTCCTATAAATACCTCACCCCATTCTCTAATTTTTACACTAAATTCCCTATACAAACTAAGGTAGTCTTTTATTTTCTCTTCTTCATCTTCTTCTCATACTTCATAGAAAGTTATGAGTTTTTATTATGTTGTTCATAAAGTAGAGTTTATATTTTTTATTTAAGTATTTTAGGATGGCATAACTAATGGGGATGATAATAAAATCATTTGAACCTTTATGTAGTTTTTGACTTTTGTAAATATTGAAATTTCTTCCTTGTTCTTAGATGGAAAAACTATATCTTTGGACAAGGTTAGATGAGTTATTTGTTTGGAAATATTAGGAATTATTGTTATTATTTGAATATGTTTAAAGGTGATGATTTTAACATCAAATGAATCTTTAATGTGTTTAGGAAATAGTTTGTATTTTATTCTTGAAAGTTTATGATGTTGATGAGTTGTTGTTGAAAATGTTTCATTTTTAGAAAGTTTATGTTTTAAAAGTGGTTTAGCCTATTTTACTCTTTGATTTCCAAGTTAAAATAATGATTTGGGATAAAAGGTGATTTATTAAAGTCTTGACTTCATAAACTTAAAGTTTTATGAAATTTTGGATATAAAATTAGTAGAAAGTCTTACCATAGGATTTATTTTCATAACTATGAAATTAACACTTAATAAAATGGTGACACAATGGTGTCCGATTATGCATCAGGACCTCCAAACTCCCTCACAAGTTTGGAGTTGCCTTGGTTATTAAGAAACTTGTACTTAATCAATTGCCTTTTTGTTTGGATTAAGTACTGCAATATTTCTTATTTTCATGACTATGAAAATAACACTTACTAACCCTTGAGATTTTTCCTAAATAATTAGGAGGTATTAAGATGTTCATGAAAATTTGTTTTAGTAGTATACTTGAAATAATGAGATTTACCTAAAAGTCTTGACTTTATAAACTTAAAGTGTTATGAAGTCTTAGATGGTAAAATGATTTAAAAATGTTGAATCTTAGTAAAATGATGTAAAACGTTATTTAGTAAGTACAATAATTATCGTCATTTAACTAATTAACGTTATTTTTCCGTAATGAAGAGTTCGAGAGGAGATCGGATCAAGTAAGCTCATCTACAAATAGAGAACCTAGCGACCCGACACACTCAGAAACATTGTGACATAGTGGTGTCCGAATATGCATCCGGACCTCCAAACTCCCTCACAAGTTTGGAGTTGCCTTGGGTATTAAGAAAGCTTTTACTTAATCAATGGCTTTTTTGTTTGGATTAAGTACAACAATATTTCTTATACCGAATTATGTTATGTTTATATATACAAATACCATGTTAACTCTTGAATTATAATGTTTGAATGATTATTATGGGAATGATATGTATGTGATAATTGTTAAATTCAAGGTTTAAAAACATGTGATATAAATGAGAAATATTTTCCTTGAGAAAAGTAATTAAAATGATATTGAGGCTCTTCTCGCTGGAGCGAGAAGTGTATAGAGAAAACAAGTGTTGATCTAAATTACGCACCAAGAGAACTGATTGTTTTCTCTCGTAAGCGAGACAACTCTCTCTTAAGCCACAAATGCCTCAAAAATGGATCTGCCCTCACTTGAGCGAGAAGGATCCATACAGACATGACTTTTTTTTAAGTCATCTGAACGATAACTCTCATATATACGAGATCCTAATGGCATGTTTGCCATCAAGAAGTTGTAAAGGTAAATAACTGTATGAAGTTCTTGAAATTAATAAAAGTAAGGAATTGTTTTGTTAAAGGCGAGGCCCAAGGGTGTGATCTTATGCCCTCGCAGCGAGTTCGTTTGACCGTAAGAGGCTTGGCAAGAGGAGTCACCCAGGAAGATTCAGCAATGTTTCGCAGTGGTGCTGAGAAGTATTAAGTTGTGCCCATGCAGCGAGATCTTCTGATTGTAAGAGGCTTGGCTTGAGATCCGTCCAAGATAATTCTATGATGGTTCATAGTGGTGCCGAAATTATTCTCTTTTTGTTTATATGTTAAGATCGGGACCCACTAGAAGCATTCCCGATGGGAGATTTCTTGGGATGGGCAGATCGCTAGAAAAGATGGATTAAGAGACATAATTTGCTAATTTCGGTTAAGGTGCATATCCATGGTAAAAAATGAAGTAGTGGAGAGGAAATTTACGGGAGACGATTGAGCCCCGAGATGTTGAGAGGGATGGCATTCATTCGCCAACAAAGTCTTGAGGGAGAGTCTTGGTGAGCCGAGTCCCATGTATTCCTGGATTAGGTATTTTTTTGGATCGGACAGTGCTCACAACGCAAACTAGACGATATCTGACAACCCCCCTTTGCAATTAGGATAGATGAGAGGGATGACCAGAAATTGTTTGATACGACATCGTCCTGAAATGAACATTTCTATTGGAACAAATTGGTCATATATCCTTGCGAGGAATAATTTTGGTGCGATGAAATCGGCTTGTTATGGGAACTGTACTCTCGATTATTTCTGAATAGTTATTTGAAGGATAAAGAAGTTAGGATGGTGGACTCATTCATCGCATTGCGTACATGATATTCTTCGATATTGATTCTAAATTCTCGAGTTTTATACTTCATTCTTGATTATTAAATGCTTGTATGTTCACATGATATATCTTTACTCGTGTGTTGTCTTGGTGTATTATTCCGTGTAATTCCACGACGTCGTTGACAAGTTTTCCATAGATGTTTTAGTCCCTCTCTTTTCTTCTAGTGTATTTTTATGCATGTTCAAATGGACCCAACAACACTTATCCGAGGTTATCACTTCACTATGTCCCAGGAGGGGACATGGAGTGTTGAGGGTAATCGACAAGCTTACGCAAGTCCTTGCGACCTAGAGCTGTGTTGGGTAAGCAATGGCTCAATTCTGCATCTTCCACTATACTACACAGTTCGGGAGGCATCATTCACTTGGCCCGACCGAAGACCTGCAACTGCTAGACTTTCTGTACCGGCTATAGTACATGGCATACTAGAAGTTGTTAGGACCTGGCCCCAAACAGGATTCTCATCATCAGGATCAGCGCCAAGAGAGACAGACGGGGCCATGCCAAGGGGGTACACCCTGAACCCCTCAATGGATTGGGGAGCGGATGAAGTGGAGGAGGAGGATGACAATGGAGAATGTGTAGAGCTTATTTGCATTGAGGAGTCAGTTGAGGTCATTGTGATCTCTTCTGAATCAGAGGTGGAGGAAGACCCTAGCGAGGCCTCCAGTGCACCTCCGGTTTAGGTGGTTTCTGTTTTGTTTAGTTGTGATAGGAACCTCTGTGAGGTACTTTTTGTAATGCCAATTCCCAGACATTATTTTCTTTGTATTTTCAGTTTTTTATTTGTGGCAATGATTAGATTTCGCCTTGTATACAATTCTATATTTATTCAAGAATTTTATGAATGAGAAGTATTTAGAAAAGAATTATGTTCATTTAATTATCTTCAATGTATTAAGAATTTTATTTCCACAAGGTTTGAAAATGTGATGTCTTGAAAATGGAATAAGGTAAAAGTGAAAATGATTTGTATGTTATAGGTTATATAAAAGCGAAAAAAAAGGGAAATAAAAATTTACCCATTTTTCTAAGAGATTAAATATATTAAATATGAAATGATTTTCGAAGGGTTACATAAAGTGTTATCAGAGCGGTTCAATCCTACCCATCCTGAACATGACCTTACATGCTTTCTTGTATGATTGTTTGATTGTTTATGATCTTCGTTTGAAGATGTAAATGTTATGAACTTATGATTAGAGGATTAACTCATTCAAATCTGATGCACTCAGATTTCAAATGGCTGGACATGGAACTGCGAACTTGTATTTCATGGCTGCAATGACGGTAGCGTCCTCGTCTGAAAGTGTGTATGTCAAGAGGGACACTTTGGAAAGCTCTCTTTATATGTCATGGTTTTGATGAGGACAACTTGTGCTAATAAGAGCTTGAAGATCACCAACAAATCAACGTGCTTAAGTCTTTAATTGGTACTAGGCTTAGACTAGAATCTAGTTTAAGTTGAGTCAAGGCTTAGGGCACCTAATACATGTCTCATATGCATAAATCTTTTTAAATCATTTCATCTTTGAGATATGTCATTCATAATATGTTCATGCATTACATAAATACATGTATATGTGCATTCTAGGCATAAACTAAGTGTTAAACATGTATGAACTAAGTGCATAACGTATTTGAGGTTTTGTATTTAAAAATACACATTTAAAAATGTTGTTAATCGATTAACTAATACTTTAATCGATTAACCCAACTGCTTTGAAAAGTGGTTGCTACTGGAACACGTTTTTAAAATATTGTTAAGCGATTAAGGCATCACGTTAATGGATTAACCTAACTGTTTGAAAAGTTGTTGAAACTGAAAACTTGAAAAACAGAATCAGTTAACGTTTTTGAATCACGTTAATCGATTAAGAGTGCTTTTAATCGATTAACTGGGCTTCTGAACTGATTTTTAATCGAAAAACATCATGCATATTTTTGATGTTTTTTGTGAAGTTTTTTTTAGATTCTGTAACTTCTGTTTTCATACTAATACATTGTCATTTTGCATGAATTTGTATTAGATGTTTACTCTTGTATATTTGAGCTTTGTAATAGCTTAATTTTACTCTTGTATTTTGTTGTGTAATTGTTGTAACAAGGGAATCTCGTGGTGTCTTATCGCCTTAGAGATTGAGTGTATCTTTGGTTCACGGATTGTGGATTATTTGCATATTGACGTTTCTGACACCATTATTGTTGAGTATATTGATAAGGATCATATGGTGGGTGAGAGTCTGATTCATAAGATGGGTATATACAAGTACGGTACTACTTGGCAATACCAGGAGGACTACACTACTATTGATCTGGAGCTGTCCAGTGATGATGATCAGGGTGGCATGGGTGATCAGAATACTACTAATCAGGGGGAGCCCTCTAGGACAGCATCACGCTCAGATGGAGACTATGGAACAAAGAAACAACCGCATGGATCTTCACTTTCAAGGGTTGAAGGACTCATACTTTGCTGGTATGGAACAGTATGAAGAGCGTCAAACTGCTTATTCTGACAACCAATATCAAACTGTGAGGAATCTGATTCCATCAACAACCGAAGCTTAGAATGCCTTCATTCGCTCTACAGCTGAAGCTCAGAATGCACTGTTTTGTTCTGAATTTCAGAAGTTGTCTATGCTGATCAGGGGTGACCGGAATGTTGCTATTCCTGATGATAAGATTGATCTTCCTCCACCTCAACCTTAGTTTAGAACACTTTAAACCTAGGACATCTTACCCTTAGGTTTATTTCTTCTTTATTGCACTTTATGGACTCAGTTGTTGTTACTGTTTCAAGACTTATTTGTGCTTTTTCTGTCTTTGTTTGACATTTTATGGTTTGTATGGTTGCTGGATATTTTTACTCTTTATGCTATGTCAAAATAGCTTATTTGTTTATTTGAATGGTTCTTGATCATAAGAGTTTTTATGGTGCATAAATTAAGTTGGTTATTGCACTACATTGCTTATTATGCTAATTGATATGGTAAATCTTGTATGTCGTTCTCTTTACCTCT